>NW_028244059.1:0-61000 GCF_964263255.1 Lissotriton vulgaris
AATAAAACATTTGAAAACGGACCATTTTCCACATTTCTGAAGCATGACTTAATGGGGGGGTGTTATCTCTTTTGTCGAAAATCAGCCGTTTCTGCTCGAACATTAAATGCCTCCAAATGGTATTTAATTAACTTCCCGGGGTGAAGAAACACTTTTTGAGAACTCAGAGTGAGTAAATTGGCCATTTTCATGCACTTTTAACCATTCCATAAATCTTGTGTTTAGGGCTCCTGGAAGCATGAAAATCACTTTAAACATGCTCATTTTAGCTCTAACACTGATGATCCACCTACAAATGTGAACTGACGTTCAAAAATAAAACATTTGAAAACGGACCATTTTCCACATTTCTGAAGCATGACGTAATGGGGGGGTGTTATCTCTTTTGTCAAAAATCAGCTGTTTTTGATTGAACATTAAATGCCTCCAAATAGTATTTAATTCACTTCCCGAGCCCCTGGAAGCATGAAAATCACTTTAAACATGCTAATTTTAGCTCTAACACTGATGATCCACCTACAAATGTGAACTGACGTTCAAAAATAAAACATTTGAAAACGGACCATTTTCCACATTTCTGAAGCATGACGTAATGGGGGGGTGTTATCTCTTTTGTCGAAAATCAGCCGTTTTTGCTCGAACATTAAATGCCTCCAAATGGTATTTAATTAACTTCCCGGGGTGAAGAAACCCTTTTTGAGAACTCAGAGTGAGTCAATTGGCCATTTTCATGCACTTTTAACCATTCCATAAATCTTGTGTTTAGGGCCCCGGGAAGCATGAAAATCACTTTAAACATGCTAATTTTAGCTCTAACACTGATGATCCACCTACAAATGTGAACTGACGTTAAAAAATAAAACATTTGAAAACGGACCATTTTCCACATTTCTGAAGCATGACGTAATGGGGGGGTGTTATCTCTTTTATCAAAAATCAGATGTTTTTGATTGAACATTAAATGCCTCCAAATAGTATTTAATTTACTTCCCAAGCCCCTGGAAGCATGAAAATCACTTTAAACATGATAATTTTAGCTCTAACACTGATGATCCACCTACAAATGTGAACTGATGTTCAAAAATAAAACATTTGAAAACGGACCATTTTCCACATTTCTGAAGCATGACGTAATGGGGGGGGTGTTATCTCTTTTGTCGAAAATCAGCCGTTTTTGCTCGAACATTAAATGCCTCCAAATGGTATTTAAATAACTTCCCGGGGTGAAGAAACCCTTTTTGAGAACTCAGAGTGAGTAAATTGGCCATTTTCATGCACTTTTAACCATTCCATAAATCTTGTGTTTAGGGCCCCTGGAAGCATGAAAATCACTTTAAACATGCTAATTTTAGCTCTAACACTGATGATCCACCTACAAATGTGAACTGACGTTCAAAAATAAAACATTTGAAAACGGACCATTTTCCACATTTCTGAAGCATGACGTAATGGGGGGGGGTGTTATCTCTTTTGTCAAAAATCAGCTGTTTTTGCTTGAACATTAAATGCCTCCAAATAGAATTAATTCACTTCCCGAGCCCCTGGAAGCATGAAAATCACTTTAAACATGCTAATTTTAGCTCTAACACTGATGATCCACCTACAAATGTGAACTGACGTTCAAAAATAAAACATTTGAAAACGGACCATTTTCCACATTTCTGAAGCATGACGTAATGGGGGGGTGTTATCGCTTTTGTCGAAAATCAGCCGTTTTTGCTCGAACATTAAATGCCTCCAAATGGTATTTAATTAACTTCCCGGGGTGAAGAAACCCTTTTTGAGAACTCAGAGTGAATAAATTGGCCATTTTCATGCACTTTTAACCATTCCATAAATCTTGTGTTTAGGGCCCCTGGAAGCATGAAAATCACTTTAAACATGCTAATTTTAGCTCCAACACTGATGATCCACCTACAAATGTGAACTGACGTTCAAAAATAAAACATTTTAAAACGGACCATTTTCCACATTTCTAAAGCATGACGGAATGGGGGGGTGTTATCTCTTTTGTCAAAAATCAGCTGTTTTTGATTGAACATTAAATGCCTCCAAATAGTATTTATTTCACTTCCCGAGCCCCTGGAAGCATGAAAATCACTTTAAACATGCTAATTTTAGCTCTAACACTGATGATCCACCTACAAATGTGAACTGACGTTCAAAAATAAAACATTTGAAAACTGACCATTTTCCACATTTCTGAAGCATGACTTAATGGGGATGTTATCTCTTTTGTCGAAAATCAGCCGTTTTTGCTCGAACATTAAATGCCTCCAAATGGTATTTAATTAACTTCCCGGAGTGAAGAAACCCTTTTTGAGAACTCAGAGTGAGTAAATTGGCCATTTTCATGCACTTTTAACCATTCCATAAATCTTGTGTTTAGGGCCCCTGGAAGCATGAAAATCACTTTAAACATGCTAATTTTAGCTCTAACACTGATGATCCACCTACAAATGTGAACTGACGTTCAAAAATAAAACATTTGAAAACGGACCATTTTCCACATTTCTGAAGCATGACGTAATGGGGGGGTGTTATCTCTTTTGTCAAAAATCAGCTGTTTTTGATTGAACATTAAATGCCTCCAAATAGTATTTAATTCACTTCCCGAGCCCCTGGAAGCATGAAAATCACTTTAAACATGCTAATTTTAGCTCTAACACTGATGATCCACCTACAAATGTGAACTGACGTTCAAAAATAAAACATTTGAAAACTGACCATTTTCCACATTTCTGAAGCCTGACGTAATGGGGGGGTGTTATCTCTTTTGTCGAAAATCAGCTGTTTTTCCTCGAACATTAAATGCCTCCAAATGGTATTTAATTAACTTTCCGGGGTGAAGAAACCCTTTTTGAGAACTCAGAGTGAATAAATTGGCCATTTTCATGCACTTTTAACCATTCCATAAATCTTGAGTTTAGGGCCCCTGGAAGCATGAAAATCACTTTAAACATGCTAAT
Source organism: Lissotriton vulgaris (assembly GCF_964263255.1). Lineage (NCBI taxonomy): Eukaryota > Metazoa > Chordata > Amphibia > Caudata > Salamandridae > Lissotriton > Lissotriton vulgaris. Next base: position 2,970 of record NW_028244059.1, read on the forward strand.
TTTAGCTCTAACACTGATGATCCACCTACCAATGTGAACTGACGTTCAAAAATAAAACATTTGAAAACGGACCATTTTCCACATTTCTGAAGCATGATGTAATGGGGGGGTGTTATCTCTTTTGCCAAAAATCAGCTGTTTTTGATTGAACATTAAATGCCTCCAAATAGTATTTAATTCTCTTCCCGAGCCCCTGGAAGCATGAAAATCACTTTAAACATGCTAATTTTAGCTCTAACACTGATGATCCACCTACAAATGTGAACTGACGTTCAAAAATAAAACATTTGAAAATGGACCATTTTCCACATTTCTGAAGCATGACGTAATGGGGGAGTGTTATCTCTTTTGTCGAAAATCAGCCGTTTTTGCTCGAACATTAAATGCCTCCAAATGGTATTTAATTAACTTCCCGGGGTGAAGAAACCCTTTTTGAGAACTCAGAGTGAGTAAATTGGCCATTTTCATGCACTTTTAACCATTCCATAAATCTTGTGTTTAGGGCCCCTGGAAGCATGAAAATCACTTTAAACATGCTAATTTTAGCTCTAACACTGATGATCCACCTACAAATGTGAACTGACGTTCAAAAATAAAACATTTGAAAACGGACCATTTTCCACATTTCTGAAGCATGACGTAATGGGGGAGTGTTATCTCTTTTGTCAAAAATCAGCTGTTTTTGATTGAACATTAAATGCCTCCAAATAGTATTTAATTCACTTCCCGAGCCCCTGGAAGCATGAAAATCACTTTAAACATGCTAATTTTAGCTCTAACACTGATGATCCACCTACAAATGTGAACTGACGTTCAAAAATAAAACATTTGAAAATGGACCATTTTCCACATTTCTGAAGCATGACGTAATGGGGGGGTGTTATCTCTTTTGTCGAAAATCAGCCGTTTTTGCTCGAACATTAAATGCCTCAAAATGGTATTTAATTAACTTCCCGGGGTGAAGAAACCCTTTTTGAGAACTCAGAGTGAGTCAATTGGCCATTTTCATGCACTTTTAACCATTCCATAAATCTTGTGTTTAGGGCCCCGGGAAGCATGAAAATCACTTTAAACATGCTAATTTTAGCTCTAACACTGATGATCCACCTACAAATGTGAACTGACGTTAAAAAATAAAACATTTGAAAACGGACCATTTTCCACATTTCTGAAGCATGACGTAATGGGGGGTGTTATCTCTTTTGTCAAAAATCAGCTGTTTTTGATTGAACATTAAATGCCTCCAAATAGTATTTAATTCACTTCCTGAGCCCCTGGAAGCATGAAAATCACTTTAAACATGCTAATTTTAGCTCTAACACTGATGATCCACCTACAAATGTGAACTGACGTTCAAAAATAAAACATTTGAAAACGGACCATTTTCCACATTTCTGAAGCATGACGTAATGGGGGGGTGTTATCTCTTTTGTCGAAAATCAGCCGTTTTTGCTCAAACATTAAATGCCTCCAAATGGTATTTAAATAACTTCCCGGGGTGAAGAAACCCTTTTTGAGAACTCAGAGTGAGTAAATTGGCCATTTTCATGCACTTTTAACCATTCCATAAATCTTGTGTTTAGGGCCCCTGGAAGCATGAAAATCACTTTAAACATGCTAATTTTAGCTCTAACACTGATGATCCACCTACAAATGTGAACTGACGTTCAAAAATAAAACATTTGAAAACGGACCATTTTCCACATTTCTGAAGCATGACGTAATGGGGGGGGGTGTTATCTCTTTTGTCAAAAATCAGCTGTTTTTGCTTGAACATTAAATGCCTCCAAATAGAATTTAATTCACTTCCCGAGCCCCTGGAAGCATGAAAATCACTTTAAACATGCTAATTTTAGCTCTAACACTGATGATCCACCTACAAATGTGAACTGACGTTCAAAAATAAAACATTTGAAAACGGACCATTTTCCACATTTCTGAAGCATGACGTAATGGGGGGGTGTTATCTCTTTTGTCGAAAATCAGCCGTTTTTGCTCAAACATTAAATGCCTCCAAATGGTATTTAATTAACTTCCCGGGGTGAAGAAACCCTTTTTGAGAACTCAGAGTGAGTAAATTGGCCATTTTCATGCACTTTTAACCATTCCATAATTCTTGTCTTTAGGGCCCCTGGAAGCATGAAAATCACTTTAAACATGCTAATTTTAGCTCTAACACTTATCATCCACCTACAAATGTGAACTGACGTTCAAAAATAAAACATTTGAAAACGGACCATTTTCCACATTTCTGAAGCATGACGTAATGGGGGGGTGTTATCTCTTTTGTCAAAAATCAGCTGTTTTTGATTGAACATTAAATGCCTCCAAATAGTATTTAATTCACTTCCCGAGCCCCTGGAAGCATGAAAATCACTTTAAACATGCTAATTTTAGCTCTAACACTGATGATCCACCAACAAATGTGAACTGACGTTCAAAAATAAAACATTTGAAAACAGACCATTTTCCACATTTCTGAAGCATGACGTAATGGGGGGGTGTTATCTCTTTTGTCGAAAATCAGCCGTTTTTGCTCGAACATTAAATGCCTCCAAATGGTATTTAATTAACTTCCCAGGGTGAAGAAACCCTTTTTGAGAACTCAGAGTGAATAAATTGGCCATTTTCATGCACTTTTAACCATTCCATAAATCTTGTGTTTAGGGCCCCTGGAAGCATGAAAATCACTTTAAACATGCTAATTTTAGCTCCAACACTGATGATCCACCTACAAATGTGAACTGACGTTCAAAAATAAAACATTTTAAAACGGACCATTTTCCACATTTCTAAAGCATGACGTAATGGGGGGGTGTTATCTCTTTTGTCAAAAATCAGCTGTTTTTGATTGAACATTAAATGCCTCCAAATAGTATTTATTTCACTTCCCGAGCCCCTGGAAGCATGAAAATCACTTTAAACATGCTAATTTTAGCTCTAACACTGATGATCCACCTACAAATGTGAACTGACGTTCAAAAATAAAACATTTGAAAACTGACCATTTTCCACATTTCTGAAGCATGACTTAATGGGGGTGTTATCTCTTTTGTCGAAAATCAGCCGTTTTTGCTCGAACATTAAATGCCTCCAAATGGTATTTAATTAACTTCCCGGAGTGAAGAAACCCTTTTTGAGAACTCAGAGTGAGTAAATTGGCCATTTTCATGCACTTTTAACCATTCCATAAATCTTGTGTTTAGGGCCCCTGGAAGCATGAAAATCACTTTAAACATGCTAATTTTAGCTCTAACACTGATGATCCACCTACAAATGTGAACTGACGTTCAAAAATAAAACATTTGAAAACGGACCATTTTCCACATTTCTGAAGCATGACGTAATGGGGGGGTGTTATCTCTTTTGTCAAAAATCAGCTGTTTTTGATTGAACATTAAATGCCTCCAAATAGTATTTAATTCACTTCCCGAGCCCCTGGAAGCATGAAAATCACTTTAAACATGCTAATTTTAGCTCTAACACTGATGATCCACCTACAAATGTGAACTGACGTTCAAAAATAAAACATTTGAAAACGGACCATTTTCCACATTTCTGAAGCATGACGTAATGGGGGGGTGTTATCTCTTTTGTCGAAAATCAGCTGGTTTTCCTCGAACATTAAATGCCTCCAAATGGTATTTAATTAACTTTCCGGGGTGAAGAAACCCTTTTTGAGAACTCAGAGTGAATAAATTGGCCATTTTCATGCACTTTTAACCATTCCATAAATCTTGAGTTTAGGGCCCGTGGAAACATGAACATCACTTTAAACATGCTAATTTTAGCTCTAACACTGATGATCCACCTACCAATGTGAACTGACGTTCAAAAATAAAACATTTGAAAACGGACCATTTTCCACATTTCTGAAGCATGACGTAATGGGGGGGTGTTATCTCTTTTGCCAAAAATCAGCTGTTTTTGATTGAACATTAAATGCCTGCAAATAGTATTTAATTCTCTTCCCGAGCCCCTGGAAGCATGAAAATCACTTTAAACATGCTAATTTTAGCTCTAACACTGATGATCCACCTACAAATGTGAACTGACGTTCAAAAATAAAACATTTGAAAATGGACCATTTTCCACATTTCTGAAGCATGACGTAATGGGGGAGTGTTATCTCTTTTGTCGAAAATCAGCCGTTTTTGCTCGAACATTAAATGCCTCCAAATGGTATTTAATTAACTTCCCGGGGTGAAGAAACCCTTTTTGAGAACTCAGAGTGAGTAAATTGGCCATTTTCATGCACTTTTAACCATTCCATAAATCTTGTGTTTAGGGCCCCTGGAAGCATGAAAATCACTTTAAACATGCTAATTTTAGCTCTAACACTGATGATCCACCTACAAATGTGAACTGACGTTCAAAAATAAAACATTTGAAAACGGACCATTTTCCACATTTCTGAAGCATGACGTAATGGGGGGGGGGTGTTGTCTCTTTTGTCAAAAATCAGCTGTTTTTGCTTGAACATTAAATGCCTCCAAATAGTATTTAATTCACTTCCCGAGCCCCTGGAAGCATGAAAATCACTTTAAACATGCTAATTTTAGCTCTAACACTGATGATCCACCTACAAATGTGAACTGACGTTCAAAAATTAAACATTTGAAAACGGACCATTTTCCACATTTCTGAAGCATGACGTAAATGGGGGGGTGTTATCTATTTTGTCGAAAATCAGCCATTTTTGCTCGAACATTAAATGCCTCCAAATGGTATTTAATTAACTTCCAGGGGTGAAGAAACCCTTTTTGAGAACTCAGAGTGAGTAAATTGGCCATTTTCATGCACTTTTAACCATTCCATAAATCTTGTGTTTAGGGCCCCTGGAAGCATGAAAATCACTTTAAACATGCTAATTTTAGCTCTAACACTGATGATCCACCTACAAATGTGAACTGACAATCAAAAATAAAACATTTGAAAACGGACCATTTTCCACACTTCCGAAGCATGACGTAATGGGGGGGTGTTATCTCTTTTGTCAAAAATCAGCTGTTTTTGCTTGAACATTAAATGCCTCCAAATAGTATTTAATTCACTTCCCGAGCCCCTGGAAGCATGAAAATCACTTTAAACATGCTAATTTTAGCTCTAACACTGATGATCCACCTACAAATGTGAACTGACATTCAAAAATAAAACATTTGAAAACGGACCATTTTCCACATTTCTGAAGCATGACGTAATGGGGGGGTGTTATCTCTTTTGTCGAAAATCAGCCGTTTTTGCTCGAACAATAAATGCCTCCAAATGGTATTTAATTAACTTCCCGGGGTGAAGAAACCCTTTTTGAGAACTCAGAGTGAGTAAATTGGCCATTTTCATGCACTTTTAACCATTCCATAAATCTTGTGTTTAGGGCCCCTGGAAGCATGAAAATCACTTTAAACATGCTAATTTTAGCTCCAACACTGATGATCCACCTACAAATGTGAACTGACATTCAAAAATAAAACATTTTAAAACGGACCATTTTCCACATTTCTGAAGCATGACGTAATGGGGGGGTGTTATCTCTTTTGTCAAAAATCAGCTGTTTTTGATTGAACATTAAATGCCTCCAAATAGTATTTAATTCACTTCCCGAGCCCCTGGAAGCATGAAAATCACTTTAAACATGCTAATTTTAGCTCTAACACTGATGATCCACCTACAAATGTGAACTGACGTTCAAAAATAAAACATTTGAAAACGGACCATTTTCCACATTTCTGAAGCATGATGTAATGGGGGGGTGTTATCTCTTTTGTCGAAAATCAGCCGTTTTTGCTCGAACATTAAATGCCTCCAAATGGTATTTAATTAACTTCCCGGGGTGAAGAAACCCTTTTTGAGAACTCAGAGTGAGTAAATTGGCCATTTTCATGCACTTTTAACCATTCCATAAATCTTGTGTTTAGGGCCCCTGGAAGCATGAAAATCACTTTAAACATGCTAATTTTAGCTCTAACACTGATGATCCACCTACAAATGTGAACTGACGTTAAAAAATAAAACATTTGAAAACGGACCATTTTCTACATTTCTGAAGCATGACGTAATGGGGGGGTGTTATCTCTTTTGTCAAAAATCAGCTGTTTTTGCTTGAACATTAAATGCCTCCAAATAGTATTTAATTCACTTCCCGAGCCCCTGGAAGCATGAAAATCACTTTAAACATGCTAATTTTAGCTCTAACACTGATGATCCACCTACAAATGTGAACTGATGTTCAAAAATAAAACATTTGAAAACGGACCATTTTCCACATTTCTGAAGCATGACGTAATGGGGGCGTGTTATCTCTTTTGTCGAAAATCAGCCGTTTTTGCTCGAACATTAAATGCCTCCAAATGGTATTTAATTAACTTCCTGGGGTGAAGAAACCCTTTTTGAGAACTCAGAGTGAGTAAATTGGCCATTTTCATGCACTTTTAACCATTCCATAAATCTTGTGTTTAGGGCCCCTGGAAGCATGAAAATCACTTTAAACATGCTAATTTTAGCTCTAACACTGATGATCCACCTACAAATGTGAACTGACGTTCAAAAATAAAACATTTGAAAACGGACCATTTTCCACATTTCTGAAGCATGACGTAATGGGGGGGTGTTATCTCTTTTGTCAAAAATCAGCTGTTTTTGCTTGAACATTAAATGCCTCCAAATAGAATTTAATTCACTTCCCGAGCCCCTGGAAGCATGAAAATCACTTTAAACATGCTAATTTTAGCTCTAACACTGATTGTCCACCTACAAATGTGAACTGACGTTCAAAAATAAAACATTTGAAAACGGACCATTTTCCACATTTCTGAAGCATGACGTAATGGGGGGGTGTTATCGCTTTTGTCGAAAATCAGCCGTTTTTGCTAGAACATTAAATGCCTCCAAATGGTATTTAATTAACTTCCCGGGGTGAAGAAACCCTTTTTGAGAACTCAGAGTGAATAAATTGGCCATTTTCATGCACTTTTAACCATTCCATAAATCTTGTGTTTAGGGCCCCTGGAAGCATGAAAATCACTTTAAACATGCTAATTTTAGCTCCAACACTGATGATCCACCTACAAATGTGAACTGACGTTCAAAAATAAAACATTTTAAAACGGACCATTTTCCACATTTCTAAAGCATGACGTAATGGGGGGGTGTTATCTCTTTTGTCAAAAATCAGCTGTTTTTGATTGAACATTAAATGCCTCCAAATAGTATTTATTTCACTTCCCGAGCCCCTGGAAGCATGAAAATCACTTTAAACATGCTAATTTTAGCTCTAACACTGATGATCCACCTACAAATGTGAACTGACGTTCAAAAATAAAACATTTGAAAACGGACCATTTTCCACATTTCTGAAGCATGACGTAATGGGGGGGTGTTATCTCTTTTGTCGAAAATCAGCCGTTTTTGCTCGAACATTAAATGCCTCCAAATGGTATTTAATTAACTTCCCGGGGTGAAGAAACCCTTTTTGAGAACTCAGAGTGAATAAATTGGCCATTTTCATGCACTTTTAACCATTCCATAAATCTTGTGTTTAGGGCCCCTGGAAGCATGAAAATCACTTTAAACATGCTAATTTTAGCTCTAACACTGATGATCCACCTACAAATGTGAACTGACGTTCAAAAATAAAAAATTTGAAAACTTACCATTTTCCACATTTCTGAAGCATGACGTAATGGGGGGGTGTTATCTCTTTTGTCAAAAATCAGCTGTTTTTGATTGAACATTAAATGCCTCCAAATGGTATTTAATTAACTTCCCGGGGTGAAGAAACCCTATTTGAGAACTCAGAGTGAGTAAATTGGCCATTTTCATGCACTTTTAACCATTCCATAAATCTTGTGTTTAGGGCCCCTGGAAGCATGAAAATCACTTTAAACATGCTAATTTTAGCTCTAACACTGATGATCCACCTACAAATGTGAACTGACGTTCAAAAATAAAACATTTGAAAACGGACCATTTTCCACATTTCTGAAGCATGACGTAATGGGGGGGTGTTATCTCTTTTGTCAAAAATCAGCTGTTTTTGCTTGAACATTAAATGCCTCCAAATAGTATTTAATTCACTTCCCGAGCCCCTGGAAGCATGAAAATCACTTTAAACATGCTAATTTTAGCTCTAACACTGATGATCCACCTACAAATGTGAACTAACGTTCAAAAATAAAACATTTGAAAACGGACCATTTTCCACATTTCTGAAGCATGACGTAATGGGGGGTGTTATCTCTTTTGTCGAAAATCAGCCGTTTTTGCTCGAACATTAAATGCCTCCAAATGGTATTTAATTAACTTCCCGGGGTGAAGAAACCCTTTTTGAGAACTCAGAGTGAATAAATTGGCCATTTTCATGCACTTTTAACCATTCCATAAATCTTGTGTTTAGGGCCCCTGGAAGCATGAAAATCACTTTAAACATGCTAATTTTAGCTCTAACACTGATGATCCACCTACAAATGTGAACTGACGTTCAAAAATAAAAAATTTGAAAACTTACCATTTTCCACATTTCTGAAGCATGACGTAATGGGGGGGTGTTATCTCTTTTGTCAAAAATCAGCTGTTTTTGATTGAACATTAAATGCCTCCAAATGGTATTTAATTAACTTCCCGGGGTGAAGAAACCCTATTTGAGAACTCAGAGTGAGTAAATTGGCCATTTTCATGCACTTTTAACCATTCCATAAATCTTGTGTTTAGGGCCCCTGGAAGCATGAAAATCACTTTAAACATGCTAATTTTAGCTCTAACACTGATGATCCACCTACAAATGTGAACTGACGTTCAAAAATAAAACATTTGAAAACGGACCATTTTCCACATTTCTGAAGCATGACGTAATGGGGGGGTGTTATCTCTTTTGTCAAAAATCAGCTGTTTTTGCTTGAACATTAAATGCCTCCAAATAGTATTTAATTCACTTCCCGAGCCCATGGAAGCATGAAAATCACTTTAAACATGCTAATTTTAGCTCTAACACTGATGATCCACCTACAAATGTGAACTAACGTTCAAAAATAAAACATTTGAAAACGGACCATTTTCCACATTTCTGAAGCATGACCTAATGGGGGGTGTTATCTCTTTTGTCGAAAATCAGCCGTTTTTGCTCGAACATTAAATGCCTCCAAATGGTATTTAATTAACTTCCCGGGGTGAAGAAACCCTTTTTGAGAACTCAGAGTGAGTAAATTGGCCATTTTCATGCACTTTTAACCATTCCATAAATCTTGTGTTTAGGGCCCCTGGAAGCATGAAAATCACTTTAAACATGCTAATTTTAGCTCTAACACTGATGATCCACCTACAAATGTGAACTGACGTTCAAAAATAAAACATTTGAAAACGGACCATTTTCCACATTTCTGAAGCATGACGTAATGGGGGGGTGTTATCTCTTTTGTCAAAAATCAGCTGTTTTTGCTTGAACATTAAATGCCTCCAAATAGTATTTAATTCACTTCCCGAGCCCCTGGAAGCATGAAAATCACTTTAAACATGCTAATTTTAGCTCTAACACTGATGATCCACCTACAAATGTGAACTGACGTTCAAAAATAAAACATTTGAAAACGGACCATTTTCCACATTTCTGAAGCATGACGTAATGGGGGGGTGTTATCTCTTTTGTCGAAAATCAGCAGTTTTTGCTCGAACATTAAATGCCTCCAAATGGTATTTAATTAACTTCCCGGGGTGAAGAAACCCTTTTTGAGAACTCAGAGTGAGTAAATTGGCCATTTTCATGCACTTTTAACCATTCCATAAATCTTGTGTTTAGGGCCCCTGGAAGCATGAAAATCACTTTAAACATGCTAATTTTAGCTCTAACACTGATGATCCACCTACAAATGTGAACTGACGTTCAAAAATAAAACATTTGAAAACGGACCATTTTCCACATTTCTGAAGCATGACGTAATGGGGGGGTGTTATCTCTTTTGTCAAAAATCAGCTGTTTTTGATTGAACATTAAATGCCTCCAAATGGTATTTAATTAACTTCCCGGGGTGAAGAAACCCTATTTGAGAACTCAGAGTGAGTAAATTGGCCATTTTCATGCACTTTTAACCATTCCATAAATCTTGTGTTTAGGGCCCCTGGAAGCATGAAAATCACTTTAAACATGCTAATTTTAGCTCTACCACTGATGATCCACCTACAAATGTGAACTGACGTTCAAAAATAAAACATTTGAAAACGGACCATTTTCCACATTTCTGAAGCATGACGTAATGGGGGGGTGTTATCTCTTTTGTCAAAAATCAGCTGTTTTTGCTTGAACATTAAATGCCTCCAAATAGTATTTAATTCACTTCCCGAGCCCCTGGAAGCATGAAAATCACTTTAAACATGCTAATTTTAGCTCTAACACTGATGATCCACCTACAAATGTGAACTAACGTTCAAAAATAAAACATTTGAAAACGGACCATTTTCCACATTTCTGAAGCATGACGTAATGGGGGGTGTTATCTCTTTTGTCGAAAATCAGCCGTTTTTGCTCGAACATTAAATGCCTCCAAATGGTATTTAATTAACTTCCCGGGGTGAAGAAACCCTTTTTGAGAACTCAGAGTGAGTAAATTGGCCATTTTCATGCACTTTTAACCATTCCATAAATCTTGTGTTTAGGGCCCCTGGAAGCATGAAAATCACTTTAAACATGCTAATTTTAGCTCTAACACTGATGATCCACCTACAAATGTGAACTGACGTTCAAAAATAAAACATTTGAAAACGGACCATTTTCCACATTTCTGAAGCATGACGTAATGGGGGGGTGTTATCTCTTTTGTCAAAAATCAGCTGTTTTTGCTTGAACATTAAATGCCTCCAAATAGTATTTAATTCACTTCCCGAGCCCCTGGAAGCATGAAAATCACTTTAAACATGCTAATTTTAGCTCTAACACTGATGATCCACCTACAAATGTGAACTGACGTTCAAAAATAAAACATTTGAAAACGGACCATTTTCCACATTTCTGAAGCATGACGTAATGGGGGGGTGTTATCTCTTTTGTCGAAAATCAGCAGTTTTTGCTCGAACATTAAATGCCTCCAAATGGTATTTAATTAACTTCCCGGGGTGAAGAAACCCTTTTTGAGAACTCAGAGTGAGTAAATTGGCCATTTTCATGCACTTTTAACCATTCCATAAATCTTGTGTTTAGGGCCCCTGGAAGCATGAAAATCACTTTAAACATGCTAATTTTAGCTCTAACACTGATGATCCACCTACAAATGTGAACTGACGTTCAAAAATAAAACATTTGAAAACGGACCATTTTCCACATTTCTGAAGCATGACGTAATGGGGGGGTGTTATCTCTTTTGTCAAAAATCAGCTGTTTTTGATTGAACATTAAATGCCTCCAAATAGTATTTAATTCACTTCCCGAGCCCCTGGAAGCATGAAAATCACTTTAAACATGCTAATTTTAGCTCTAACACTGATGATCCACCTACAAATGTGAACTGATGTTCAAAAATAAAACATTTGAAAACGGACCATTTTCCACATTTCTGAAGCATGACGTAATGGGGGGGTGTTATCTCTTTTGTCGAAAATCAGCCGTATTTGCTCGATCATTAAATGCCTCAAAATAGTATTTAATTAACTTCCCGGGGTGAAGAAACCCTTTTTGAGAACTCAGAGTGAGTAAATTGGCCATTTTCATGCACTTTTAACCATTCCATAAATCTTGTGTTTAGGGCCCCTGGAAGCATGAAAATCACTTTAAACATGCTAATTTTAGCTCTAACACTGATGATCCACCTACAAATGTGAACTGACGTTCAAAAATAAAACATTTGAAAACGGACCATTTTCCACATTTCTGAAGCATGACGTAATGGGGGGGTGTTATCTCTTTTGTCGAAAATCAGCCGTTTTTGCTCGAACATTAAATGCCTCCAAATGGTATTTAATTCACTTCCCGAGCTCCTGGAAGCATGAAAATCACTTTAAACATGCTAATTATAGCTCTAACACTGATGATCCACCTACAAATGTGAACTGACGTTCAAAAATAAAACATTTGAAAACGGACCATTTTCCACATTTCTGAAGCATGACGTAATTGGGGGGTGTTATCTCTTTTGTCGAAAATCAGCCGTTTTTGCTCGAACATTAAATGCCTCCAAATGGTATTTAATTAACTTCCGGGGTGATGAAACCCTTTTTGAGAACTCAGAGTGACTAAATTGGCCATTTTCATGCACTTTTAACCATTCCATAAATCTTGTGTTTAGGGCCCCTGGAAGCATGAAAATCACTTTAAACATGCTAATTTTAGCTCTAACACTGATGATCCACCTACAAATGTGAACTGACGTTCAAAAATAAAACATTTGAAAACGGACCATTTTCCACATTTCTGAAGCATGACTTAATGGGGGGGTGTTATCTCTTTTGTCGAAAATCAGCCGTTTCTGCTCGAACATTAAATGCCTCCAAATGGTATTTAATTAACTTCCCGGGGTGAAGAAACACTTTTTGAGAACTCAGAGTGAGTAAATTGGCCATTTTCATGCACTTTTAACCATTCCATAAATCTTGTGTTTAGGGCTCCTGGAAGCATGAAAATCACTTTAAACATGCTCATTTTAGCTCTAACACTGATGATCCACCTACAAATGTGAACTGACGTTCAAAAATAAAACATTTGAAAACGGACCATTTTCCACATTTCTGAAGCATGACGTAATGGGGGGGTGTTATCTCTTTTGTCAAAAATCAGCTGTTTTTGATTGAACATTAAATGCCTCCAAATAGTATTTAATTCACTTCCCGAGCCCCTGGAAGCATGAAAATCACTTTAAACATGCTAATTTTAGCTCTAACACTGATGATCCACCTACAAATGTGAACTGACGTTCAAAAATAAAACATTTGAAAACGGACCATTTTCCACATTTCTGAAGCATGACGTAATGGGGGGGTGTTATCTCTTTTGTCGAAAATCAGCCGTTTTTGCTCGAACATTAAATGCCTCCAAATGGTATTTAATTAACTTCCCGGGGTGAAGAAACCCTTTTTGAGAACTCAGAGTGAGTCAATTGGCCATTTTCATGCACTTTTAACCATTCCATAAATCTTGTGTTTAGGGCCCCGGGAAGCATGAAAATCACTTTAAACATGCTAATTTTAGCTCTAACACTGATGATCCACCTACAAATGTGAACTGACGTTAAAAAATAAAACATTTGAAAACGGACCATTTTCCACATTTCTGAAGCATGACGTAATGGGGGGGTGTTATCTCTTTTATCAAAAATCAGATGTTTTTGATTGAACATTAAATGCCTCCAAATAGTATTTAATTTACTTCCCAAGCCCCTGGAAGCATGAAAATCACTTTAAACATGATAATTTTAGCTCTAACACTGATGATCCACCTACAAATGTGAACTGATGTTCAAAAATAAAACATTTGAAAACGGACCATTTTCCACATTTCTGAAGCATGACGTAATGGGGGGGGTGTTATCTCTTTTGTCGAAAATCAGCCGTTTTTGCTCGAACATTAAATGCCTCCAAATGGTATTTAAATAACTTCCCGGGGTGAAGAAACCCTTTTTGAGAACTCAGAGTGAGTAAATTGGCCATTTTCATGCACTTTTAACCATTCCATAAATCTTGTGTTTAGGGCCCCTGGAAGCATGAAAATCACTTTAAACATGCTAATTTTAGCTCTAACACTGATGATCCACCTACAAATGTGAACTGACGTTCAAAAATAAAACATTTGAAAACGGACCATTTTCCACATTTCTGAAGCATGACGTAATGGGGGGGGGTGTTATCTCTTTTGTCAAAAATCAGCTGTTTTTGCTTGAACATTAAATGCCTCCAAATAGAATTTAATTCACTTCCCGAGCCCCTGGAAGCATGAAAATCACTTTAAACATGCTAATTTTAGCTCTAACACTGATGATCCACCTACAAATGTGAACTGACGTTCAAAAATAAAACATTTGAAAACGGACCATTTTCCACATTTCTGAAGCATGACGTAATGGGGGGGTGTTATCGCTTTTGTCGAAAATCAGCCGTTTTTGCTCGAACATTAAATGCCTCCAAATGGTATTTAATTAACTTCCCGGGGTGAAGAAACCCTTTTTGAGAACTCAGAGTGAATAAATTGGCCATTTTCATGCACTTTTAACCATTCCATAAATCTTGTGTTTAGGGCCCCTGGAAGCATGAAAATCACTTTAAACATGCTAATTTTAGCTCCAACACTGATGATCCACCTACAAATGTGAACTGACGTTCAAAAATAAAACATTTTAAAACGGACCATTTTCCACATTTCTAAAGCATGACGTAATGGGGGGGTGTTATCTCTTTTGTCAAAAATCAGCTGTTTTTGATTGAACATTAAATGCCTCCAAATAGTATTTATTTCACTTCCCGAGCCCCTGGAAGCATGAAAATCACTTTAAACATGCTAATTTTAGCTCTAACACTGATGATCCACCTACAAATGTGAACTGACGTTCAAAAATAAAACATTTGAAAACTGACCATTTTCCACATTTCTGAAGCATGACTTAATGGGGATGTTATCTCTTTTGTCGAAAATCAGCCGTTTTTGCTCGAACATTAAATGCCTCCAAATGGTATTTAATTAACTTCCCGGAGTGAAGAAACCCTTTTTGAGAACTCAGAGTGAGTAAATTGGCCATTTTCATGCACTTTTAACCATTCCATAAATCTTGTGTTTAGGGCCCCTGGAAGCATGAAAATCACTTTAAACATGCTAATTTTAGCTCTAACACTGATGATCCACCTACAAATGTGAACTGACGTTCAAAAATAAAACATTTGAAAACGGACCATTTTCCACATTTCTGAAGCATGACGTAATGGGGGGGTGTTATCTCTTTTGTCAAAAATCAGCTGTTTTTGATTGAACATTAAATGCCTCCAAATAGTATTTAATTCACTTCCCGAGCCCCTGGAAGCATGAAAATCACTTTAAACATGCTAATTTTAGCTCTAACACTGATGATCCACCTACAAATGTGAACTGACGTTCAAAAATAAAACATTTGAAAACTGACCATTTTCCACATTTCTGAAGCCTGACGTAATGGGGGGGTGTTATCTCTTTTGTCGAAAATCAGCTGTTTTTCCTCGAACATTAAATGCCTCCAAATGGTATTTAATTAACTTTCCGGGGTGAAGAAACCCTTTTTGAGAACTCAGAGTGAATAAATTGGCCATTTTCATGCACTTTTAACCATTCCATAAATCTTGAGTTTAGGGCCCCTGGAAGCATGAAAATCACTTTAAACATGCTAATTTTAGCTCTAACACTGATGATCCACCTACCAATGTGAACTGACGTTCAAAAATAAAACATTTGAAAACGGACCATTTTCCACATTTCTGAAGCATGATGTAATGGGGGGGTGTTATCTCTTTTGCCAAAAATCAGCTGTTTTTGATTGAACATTAAATGCCTCCAAATAGTATTTAATTCTCTTCCCGAGCCCCTGGAAGCATGAAAATCACTTTAAACATGCTAATTTTAGCTCTAACACTGATGATCCACCTACAAATGTGAACTGACGTTCAAAAATAAAACATTTGAAAATGGACCATTTTCCACATTTCTGAAGCATGACGTAATGGGGGAGTGTTATCTCTTTTGTCGAAAATCAGCCGTTTTTGCTCGAACATTAAATGCCTCCAAATGGTATTTAATTAACTTCCCGGGGTGAAGAAACCCTTTTTGAGAACTCAGAGTGAGTAAATTGGCCATTTTCATGCACTTTTAACCATTCCATAAATCTTGTGTTTAGGGCCCCTGGAAGCATGAAAATCACTTTAAACATGCTAATTTTAGCTCTAACACTGATGATCCACCTACAAATGTGAACTGACGTTCAAAAATAAAACATTTGAAAACGGACCATTTTCCACATTTCTGAAGCATGACGTAATGGGGGAGTGTTATCTCTTTTGTCAAAAATCAGCTGTTTTTGATTGAACATTAAATGCCTCCAAATAGTATTTAATTCACTTCCCGAGCCCCTGGAAGCATGAAAATCACTTTAAACATGCTAATTTTAGCTCTAACACTGATGATCCACCTACAAATGTGAACTGACGTTCAAAAATAAAACATTTGAAAATGGACCATTTTCCACATTTCTGAAGCATGACGTAATGGGGGGGTGTTATCTCTTTTGTCGAAAATCAGCCGTTTTTGCTCGAACATTAAATGCCTCAAAATGGTATTTAATTAACTTCCCGGGGTGAAGAAACCCTTTTTGAGAACTCAGAGTGAGTCAATTGGCCATTTTCATGCACTTTTAACCATTCCATAAATCTTGTGTTTAGGGCCCCGGGAAGCATGAAAATCACTTTAAACATGCTAATTTTAGCTCTAACACTGATGATCCACCTACAAATGTGAACTGACGTTAAAAAATAAAACATTTGAAAACGGACCATTTTCCACATTTCTGAAGCATGACGTAATGGGGGGTGTTATCTCTTTTGTCAAAAATCAGCTGTTTTTGATTGAACATTAAATGCCTCCAAATAGTATTTAATTCACTTCCTGAGCCCCTGGAAGCACGAAAATCACTTTAAACATGCTAATTTTAGCTCTAACACTGATGATCCACCTACAAATGTGAACTGACGTTCAAAAATAAAACATTTGAAAACGGACCATTTTCCACATTTCTGAAGCATGACGTAATGGGGGGGTGTTATCTCTTTTGTCGAAAATCAGCCGTTTTTGCTCAAACATTAAATGCCTCCAAATGGTATTTAAATAACTTCCCGGGGTGAAGAAACCCTTTTTGAGAACTCAGAGTGAGTAAATTGGCCATTTTCATGCACTTTTAACCATTCCATAAATCTTGTGTTTAGGGCCCCTGGAAGCATGAAAATCACTTTAAACATGCTAATTTTAGCTCTAACACTGATGATCCACCTACAAATGTGAACTGACGTTCAAAAATAAAACATTTGAAAACGGACCATTTTCCACATTTCTGAAGCATGACGTAATGGGGGGGGGTGTTATCTCTTTTGTCAAAAATCAGCTGTTTTTGCTTGAACATTAAATGCCTCCAAATAGAATTTAATTCACTTCCCGAGCCCCTGGAAGCATGAAAATCACTTTAAACATGCTAATTTTAGCTCTAACACTGATGATCCACCTACAAATGTGAACTGACGTTCAAAAATAAAACATTTGAAAACGGACCATTTTCCACATTTCTGAAGCATGACGTAATGGGGGGGTGTTATCTCTTTTGTCGAAAATCAGCCGTTTTTGCTCAAACATTAAATGCCTCCAAATGGTATTTAATTAACTTCCCGGGGTGAAGAAACCCTTTTTGAGAACTCAGAGTGAGTAAATTGGCCATTTTCATGCACTTTTAACCATTCCATAATTCTTGTCTTTAGGGCCCCTGGAAGCATGAAAATCACTTTAAACATGCTAATTTTAGCTCTAACACTTATCATCCACCTACAAATGTGAACTGACGTTCAAAAATAAAACATTTGAAAACGGACCATTTTCCACATTTCTGAAGCATGACGTAATGGGGGGGTGTTATCTCTTTTGTCAAAAATCAGCTGTTTTTGATTGAACATTAAATGCCTCCAAATAGTATTTAATTCACTTCCCGAGCCCCTGGAAGCATGAAAATCACTTTAAACATGCTAATTTTAGCTCTAACACTGATGATCCACCAACAAATGTGAACTGACGTTCAAAAATAAAACATTTGAAAACAGACCATTTTCCACATTTCTGAAGCATGACGTAATGGGGGGGTGTTATCTCTTTTGTCGAAAATCAGCCGTTTTTGCTCGAACATTAAATGCCTCCAAATGGTATTTAATTAACTTCCCAGGGTGAAGAAACCCTTTTTGAGAACTCAGAGTGAATAAATTGGCCATTTTCATGCACTTTTAACCATTCCATAAATCTTGTGTTTAGGGCCCCTGGAAGCATGAAAATCACTTTAAACATGCTAATTTTAGCTCCAACACTGATGATCCACCTACAAATGTGAACTGACGTTCAAAAATAAAACATTTTAAAACGGACCATTTTCCACATTTCTAAAGCATGACGTAATGGGGGGGTGTTATCTCTTTTGTCAAAAATCAGCTGTTTTTGATTGAACATTAAATGCCTCCAAATAGTATTTATTTCACTTCCTGAGCCCCTGGAAGCATGAAAATCACTTTAAACATGCTAATTTTAGCTCTAACACTGATGATCCACCTACAAATGTGAACTGACGTTCAAAAATAAAACATTTGAAAACTGACCATTTTCCACATTTCTGAAGCATGACTTAATGGGGGTGTTATCTCTTTTGTCGAAAATCAGCCGTTTTTGCTCGAACATTAAATGCCTCCAAATGGTATTTAATTAACTTCCCGGAGTGAAGAAACCCTTTTTGAGAACTCAGAGTGAGTAAATTGGCCATTTTCATGCACTTTTAACCATTCCATAAATCTTGTGTTTAGGGCCCCTGGAAGCATGAAAATCACTTTAAACATGCTAATTTTAGCTCTAACACTGATGATCCACCTACAAATGTGAACTGACGTTCAAAAATAAAACATTTGAAAACGGACCATTTTCCACATTTCTGAAGCATGACGTAATGGGGGGGTGTTATCTCTTTTGTCAAAAATCAGCTGTTTTTGATTGAACATTAAATGCCTCCAAATAGTATTTAATTCACTTCCCGAGCCCCTGGAAGCATGAAAATCACTTTAAACATGCTAATTTTAGCTCTAACACTGATGATCCACCTACAAATGTGAACTGACGTTCAAAAATAAAACATTTGAAAACGGACCATTTTCCACATTTCTGAAGCATGACGTAATGGGGGGGTGTTATCTCTTTTGTCGAAAATCAGCTGGTTTTCCTCGAACATTAAATGCCTCCAAATGGTATTTAATTAACTTTCCGGGGTGAAGAAACCCTTTTTGAGAACTCAGAGTGAATAAATTGGCCATTTTCATGCACTTTTAACCATTCCATAAATCTTGAGTTTAGGGCCCGTGGAAACATGAACATCACTTTAAACATGCTAATTTTAGCTCTAACACTGATGATCCACCTACCAATGTGAACTGACGTTCAAAAATAAAACATTTGAAAACGGACCATTTTCCACATTTCTGAAGCATGACGTAATGGGGGGGTGTTATCTCTTTTGCCAAAAATCAGCTGTTTTTGATTGAACATTAAATGCCTGCAAATAGTATTTAATTCTCTTCCCGAGCCCCTGGAAGCATGAAAATCACTTTAAACATGCTAATTTTAGCTCTAACACTGATGATCCACCTACAAATGTGAACTGACGTTCAAAAATAAAACATTTGAAAATGGACCATTTTCCACATTTCTGAAGCATGACGTAATGGGGGAGTGTTATCTCTTTTGTCGAAAATCAGCCGTTTTTGCTCGAACATTAAATGCCTCCAAATGGTATTTAATTAACTTCCCGGGGTGAAGAAACCCTTTTTGAGAACTCAGAGTGAGTAAATTGGCCATTTTCATGCACTTTTAACCATTCCATAAATCTTGTGTTTAGGGCCCCTGGAAGCATGAAAATCACTTTAAACATGCTAATTTTAGCTCTAACACTGATGATCCACCTACAAATGTGAACTGACGTTCAAAAATAAAACATTTGAAAACGGACCATTTTCCACATTTCTGAAGCATGACGTAATGGGGGGGGGGTGTTGTCTCTTTTGTCAAAAATCAGCTGTTTTTGCTTGAACATTAAATGCCTCCAAATAGTATTTAATTCACTTCCCGAGCCCCTGGAAGCATGAAAATCACTTTAAACATGCTAATTTTAGCTCTAACACTGATGATCCACCTACAAATGTGAACTGACGTTCAAAAATTAAACATTTGAAAACGGACCATTTTCCACATTTCTGAAGCATGACGTAAATGGGGGGGTGTTATCTATTTTGTCGAAAATCAGCCATTTTTGCTCGAACATTAAATGCCTCCAAATGGTATTTAATTAACTTCCAGGGGTGAAGAAACCCTTTTTGAGAACTCAGAGTGAGTAAATTGGCCATTTTCATGCACTTTTAACCATTCCATAAATCTTGTGTTTAGGGCCCCTGGAAGCATGAAAATCACTTTAAACATGCTAATTTTAGCTCTAACACTGATGATCCACCTACAAATGTGAACTGACAATCAAAAATAAAACATTTGAAAACGGACCATTTTCCACACTTCCGAAGCATGACGTAATGGGGGGGTGTTATCTCTTTTGTCAAAAATCAGCTGTTTTTGCTTGAACATTAAATGCCTCCAAATAGTATTTAATTCACTTCCCGAGCCCCTGGAAGCATGAAAATCACTTTAAACATGCTAATTTTAGCTCTAACACTGATGATCCACCTACAAATGTGAACTGACATTCAAAAATAAAACATTTGAAAACGGACCATTTTCCACATTTCTGAAGCATGACGTAATGGGGGGGTGTTATCTCTTTTGTCGAAAATCAGCCGTTTTTGCTCGAACAATAAATGCCTCCAAATGGTATTTAATTAACTTCCCGGGGTGAAGAAACCCTTTTTGAGAACTCAGAGTGAGTAAATTGGCCATTTTCATGCACTTTTAACCATTCCATAAATCTTGTGTTTAGGGCCCCTGGAAGCATGAAAATCACTTTAAACATGCTAATTTTAGCTCCAACACTGATGATCCACCTACAAATGTGAACTGACATTCAAAAATAAAACATTTTAAAACGGACCATTTTCCACATTTCTGAAGCATGACGTAATGGGGGGGTGTTATCTCTTTTGTCAAAAATCAGCTGTTTTTGATTGAACATTAAATGCCTCCAAATAGTATTTAATTCACTTCCCGAGCCCCTGGAAGCATGAAAATCACTTTAAACATGCTAATTTTAGCTCTAACACTGATGATCCACCTACAAATGTGAACTGACGTTCAAAAATAAAACATTTGAAAACGGACCATTTTCCACATTTCTGAAGCATGATGTAATGGGGGGGTGTTATCTCTTTTGTCGAAAATCAGCCGTTTTTGCTCGAACATTAAATGCCTCCAAATGGTATTTAATTAACTTCCCGGGGTGAAGAAACCCTTTTTGAGAACTCAGAGTGAGTAAATTGGCCATTTTCATGCACTTTTAACCATTCCATAAATCTTGTGTTTAGGGCCCCTGGAAGCATGAAAATCACTTTAAACATGCTAATTTTAGCTCTAACACTGATGATCCACCTACAAATGTGAACTGACGTTAAAAAATAAAACATTTGAAAACGGACCATTTTCTACATTTCTGAAGCATGACGTAATGGGGGGGTGTTATCTCTTTTGTCAAAAATCAGCTGTTTTTGCTTGAACATTAAATGCCTCCAAATAGTATTTAATTCACTTCCCGAGCCCCTGGAAGCATGAAAATCACTTTAAACATGCTAATTTTAGCTCTAACACTGATGATCCACCTACAAATGTGAACTGATGTTCAAAAATAAAACATTTGAAAACGGACCATTTTCCACATTTCTGAAGCATGACGTAATGGGGGCGTGTTATCTCTTTTGTCGAAAATCAGCCGTTTTTGCTCGAACATTAAATGCCTCCAAATGGTATTTAATTAACTTCCTGGGGTGAAGAAACCCTTTTTGAGAACTCAGAGTGAGTAAATTGGCCATTTTCATGCACTTTTAACCATTCCATAAATCTTGTGTTTAGGGCCCCTGGAAGCATGAAAATCACTTTAAACATGCTAATTTTAGCTCTAACACTGATGATCCACCTACAAATGTGAACTGACGTTCAAAAATAAAACATTTGAAAACGGACCATTTTCCACATTTCTGAAGCATGACGTAATGGGGGGGTGTTATCTCTTTTGTCAAAAATCAGCTGTTTTTGCTTGAACATTAAATGCCTCCAAATAGAATTTAATTCACTTCCCGAGCCCCTGGAAGCATGAAAATCACTTTAAACATGCTAATTTTAGCTCTAACACTGATTGTCCACCTACAAATGTGAACTGACGTTCAAAAATAAAACATTTGAAAACGGACCATTTTCCACATTTCTGAAGCATGACGTAATGGGGGGGTGTTATCGCTTTTGTCGAAAATCAGCCGTTTTTGCTAGAACATTAAATGCCTCCAAATGGTATTTAATTAACTTCCCGGGGTGAAGAAACCCTTTTTGAGAACTCAGAGTGAATAAATTGGCCATTTTCATGCACTTTTAACCATTCCATAAATCTTGTGTTTAGGGCCCCTGGAAGCATGAAAATCACTTTAAACATGCTAATTTTAGCTCCAACACTGATGATCCACCTACAAATGTGAACTGACGTTCAAAAATAAAACATTTTAAAACGGACCATTTTCCACATTTCTAAAGCATGACGTAATGGGGGGGTGTTATCTCTTTTGTCAAAAATCAGCTGTTTTTGATTGAACATTAAATGCCTCCAAATAGTATTTATTTCACTTCCCGAGCCCCTGGAAGCATGAAAATCACTTTAAACATGCTAATTTTAGCTCTAACACTGATGATCCACCTACAAATGTGAACTGACGTTCAAAAATAAAACATTTGAAAACTGACCATTTTCCACATTTCTGAAGCCTGACGTAATGGGGGGGTGTTATCTCTTTTGTCGAAAATCAGCTGTTTTTCCTCGAACATTAAATGCCTCCAAATGGTATTTAATTAACTTTCCGGGGTGAAGAAACCCTTTTTGAGAACTCAGAGTGAATAAATTGGCCATTTTCATGCACTTTTAACCATTCCATAAATCTGGAGTTTAGGGCCCCTGGAAGCATGAAAATCACTTTAAACATGCTAATTTTAGCTCTAACACTGATGATCCACCTACCAATGTGAACTGACGTTCAAAAATAAAACATTTGAAAACGGACCATTTTCCACATTTCTGAAGCATGATGTAATGGGGGGGTGTTATCTCTTTTGCCAAAAATCAGCTGTTTTTGATTGAACATTAAATGCCTCCAAATAGTATTTAATTCTCTTCCCGAGCCCCTGGAAGCATGAAAATCACTTTAAACATGCTAATTTTAGCTCTAACACTGATGATCCACCTACAAATGTGAACTGACGTTCAAAAATAAAACATTTGAAAATGGACCATTTTCCACATTTCTGAAGCATGACGTAATGGGGGAGTGTTATCTCTTTTGTCGAAAATCAGCCGTTTTTGCTCGAACATTAAATGCCTCCAAATGGTATTTAATTAACTTCCCGGGGTGAAGAAACCCTTTTTGAGAACTCAGAGTGAGTAAATTGGCCATTTTCATGCACTTTTAACCATTCCATAAATCTTGTGTTTAGGGCCCCTGGAAGCATGAAAATCACTTTAAACATGCTAATTTTAGCTCTAACACTGATGATCCACCTACAAATGTGAACTGACGTTAAAAAATAAAACATTTGAAAACGGACCATTTTCCACATTTCTGAAGCATGACGTAATGGGGGGGTGTTATCTCTTTTGTCAAAAATCAGCTGTTTTTGCTTGAACATTAAATGCCTCCAAATAGTATTTAATTCACTTCCCGAGCCCCTGGAAGCATGAAAATCACTTTAAACATGCTAATTTTAGCTCTAACACTGATGATCCATCTACAAATGTGAACTGACGTTAAAAAATAAAACATTTGAAAACGGACCATTTTCCACATTTCTGAAGCATGACGTAATGGGGGAGTGTTATCTCTTTTGTCAAAAATCAGCTGTTTTTGATTGAACATTAAATGCCTCCAAATAGTATTTAATTCACTTCCCGAGCCCCTGGAAGCATGAAAATCACTTTAAACATGCTAATTTTAGCTCTAACACTGATGATCCACCTACAAATGTGAACTGACGTTCAAAAATAAAACATTTGAAAACGGACCATTTTCCACATTTCTGA
This sequence comes from Lissotriton vulgaris, assembly GCF_964263255.1. Classification (NCBI taxonomy): domain Eukaryota; kingdom Metazoa; phylum Chordata; class Amphibia; order Caudata; family Salamandridae; genus Lissotriton; species Lissotriton vulgaris. The sequence continues at coordinate 26,954 of NW_028244059.1, forward strand.
AGCATGACGTAATGGGGGGGTGTTATCTCTTTTGTCGAAAATCAGCCGTTTTTGCTCGAACATTAAATGCCTCAAAATGGTATTTAATTAACTTCCCGGGGTGAAGAAACCCTTTTTGAGAACTCAGAGTGAGTCAATTGGCCATTTTCATGCACTTTTAACCATTCCATAAATCTTGTGTTTAGGGCCCCGGGAAGCATGAAAATCACTTTAAACATGCTAATTTTAGCTCTAACACTGATGATCCACCTACAAATGTGAACTGACGTTAAAAAATAAAACATTTGAAAACGGACCATTTTCCACATTTCTGAAGCATGACGTAATGGGGGGTGTTATCTCTTTTGTCAAAAATCAGCTGTTTTTGATTGAACATTAAATGCCTCCAAATAGTATTTAATTCACTTCCCGAGCCCCTGGAAGCATGAAAATCACTTTAAACATGCTAATTTTAGCTCTAACACTGATGATCCACCTACAAATGTGAACTGACGTTCAAAAATAAAACATTTGAAAACGGACCATTTTCCACATTTCTGAAGCATGACGTAATGGGGGGGTGTTATCTCTTTTGTCGAAAATCAGCCGTTTTTGCTCGAACATTAAATGCCTCCAAATGGTATTTAAATAACTTCCCGGGGTGAAGAAACCCTTTTTGAGAACTCAGAGTGAGTAAATTGGCCATTTTCATGCACTTTTAACCATTCCATAAATCTTGTGTTTAGGGCCCCTGGAAGCATGAAAATCACTTTAAACATGCTAATTTTAGCTCTAACACTGATGATCCACCTACAAATGTGAACTGACGTTCAAAAATAAAACATTTGAAAACGGACCATTTTCCACATTTCTGAAGCATGACGTAATGGGGGGGGGGTGTTATCTCTTTTGTCAGAAATCAGCTGTTTTTGCTTGAACATTAAATGCCTCCAAATAGAATTTAATTCACTTCCCGAGCCCCTGGAAGCATGAAAATCACTTTAAACATGCTAATTTTAGCTCTAACACTGATGATCCACCTACAAATGTGAACTGACGTTCAAAAATAAAACATTTGAAAACGGACCATTTTCCACATTTCTGAAGCATGACGTAATGGGGGGGTGTTATCTCTTTTGTCGAAAATCAGCCGTTTTTGCTCAAACATTAAATGCCTCCAAATGGTATTTAATTAACTTCCCGGGGTGAAGAAACCCTTTTTGAGAACTCAGAGTGAGTAAATTGGCCATTTTCATGCACTTTTAACCATTCCATAATTCTTGTCTTTAGGGCCCCTGGAAGCATGAAAATCACTTTAAACATGCTAATTTTAGCTCTAACACTTATCATCCACCTACAAATGTGAACTGACGTTCAAAAATAAAACATTTGAAAACGGACCATTTTCCACATTTCTGAAGCATGACGTAATGGGGGGGTGTTATCTCTTTTGTCAAAAATCAGCTGTTTTTGATTGAACATTAAATGCCTCCAAATAGTATTTAATTCACTTCCCGAGCCCCTGGAAGCATGAAAATCACTTTAAACATGCTAATTTTAGCTCTAACACTGATGATCCACCAACAAATGTGAACTGACGTTCAAAAATAAAACATTTGAAAACGGACCATTTTCCACATTTCTGAAGCATGACTTAATGGGGGTGTTATCTCTTTTGTCGAAAATCAGCCGTTTTTGCTCGAACATTAAATGCCTCCAAATGGTATTTAATTAACTTCCCGGAGTGAAGAAACCCTTTTTGAGAACTCAGAGTGAGTAAATTGGCCATTTTCATGCACTTTTAACCATTCCATAAATCTTGTGTTTAGGGCCCCTGGAAGCATGAAAATCACTTTAAAGATGCTAATTTTAGCTCTAACACTGATGATCCACCTACAAATGTGAACTGACGTTCAAAAATAAAACATTTGAAAACGGACCATTTTCCACATTTCTGAAGCATGACGTAATGGGGGGGTGTTATCTCTTTTGCCAAAAATCAGCTGTTTTTGATTGAACATTAAATGCCTGCAAATAGTATTTAATTCTCTTCCCGAGCCCCTGGAAGCATGAAAATCACTTTAAACATGCTAATTTTAGCTCTAACACTGATGATCCACCTACAAATGTGAACTGACGTTCAAAAATAAAACATTTGAAAATGGACCATTTTCCACATTTCTGAAGCATGACGTAATGGGGGAGTGTTATCTCTTTTGTCGAAAATCAGCCGTTTTTGCTCGAACATTAAATGCCTCCAAATGGTATTTAATTAACTTCCCGGGGTGAAGAAACCCTTTTTGAGAACTCAGAGTGAGTAAATTGGCCATTTTCATGCACTTTTAACCATTCCATAAATCTTGTGTTTAGGGCCCCTGGAAGCATGAAAATCACTTTAAACATGCTAATTTTAGCTCTAACACTGATGATCCACCTACAAATGTGAACTGACGTTCAAAAATAAAACATTTGAAAACGGACCATTTTCCACATTTCTGAAGCATGACGTAATGGGGGGGGTGTTGTCTCTTTTGTCAAAAATCAGCTGTTTTTGCTTGAACATTAAATGCCTCCAAATAGTATTTAATTCACTTCCCGAGCCCCTGGAAGCATGAAAATCACTTTAAACATGCTAATTTTAGCTCTAACACTGATGATCCACCTACAAATGTGAACTGACGTTCAAAAATTAAACATTTGAAAACGGACCATTTTCCACATTTCTGAAGCATGACGTAATGGGGGGGTGTTATCTCTTTTGTCGAAAATCAGCCGTTTTTGCTCGAACAATAAATGCCTCCAAATGGTATTTAATTAACTTCCCGGGGTGAAGAAACCCTTTTTGAGAACTCAGAGTGAGTAAATTGGCCATTTTCATGCACTTTTAACCATTCCATAAATCTTGTGTTTAGGGCCCCTGGAAGCATGAAAATCACTTTAAACATGCTAATTTTAGCTCCAACACTGATGATCCACCTACAAATGTGAACTGACATTCAAAAATAAAACATTTTAAAACGGACCATTTTCCACATTTCTGAAGCATGACGTAATGGGGGGGTGTTATCTCTTTTGTCAAAAATCAGCTGTTTTTGATTGAACATTAAATGCCTCCAAATAGTATTTAATTCACTTCCCGAGCCCCTGGAAGCATGAACATCACTATAAACATGCTAATTTTAGCTCTAACACTGATGATCCACCTACAAATGTGAACTGACGTTCCAAAATAAAACATTTGAAAACGGACCATTTTCCACATTTCTGAAGCATGACTTAATGGGGGGGTGTTATCTCTTTTGTCGAAAATCAGCCGTTTCTGCTCGAACATTAAATGCCTCCAAATGGTATTTAATTAACTTCCCGGGGTGAAGAAACACTTTTTGAGAACTCAGAGTGAGTAAATTGGCCATTTTCATGCACTTTTAACCATTCCATAAATCTTGTGTTTAGGGCCCCTGGAAGCATGAAAATCACTTTAAACATGCTAATTTTAGCTCTAACACTGATGATCCACCTACAAATGTGAACTGACGTTCAAAAATAAAACATTTGAAAACGGACCATTTTCCACATTTCTGAAGCATGACATAATGGGGGGGTGTTATCTCTTTTGTCAAAAATCTGCTGTTTTTGATTGAACATTAAATGCCTCCAAATAGTATTTAATTCACTTCCCGAGCCCCTGGAAGCATGAAAATCACTTTAAACATGCTAATTTTAGCTCTAACACTGATGATCCACCTACAAATGTGAACTGACGTTCAAAAATAAAACATTTGAAAACGGACCATTTTCCACATTTCTGAAGCATGATGTAATGGGGGGGTGTTATCTCTTTTGTCGAAAATCAGCCGTTTTTGCTCGAACATTAAATGCCTCCAAATGGTATTTAATTAACTTCCCGGGGTGAAGAAACCCTTTTTGAGAACTCAGAGTGAGTAAATTGGCCATTTTCATGCACTTTTAACCATTCCATAAATCTTGTGTTTAGGGCCCCTGGAAGCATGAAAATCACTTTAAACATGCTAATTTTAGCTCTAACACTGATGATCCACCTACAAATGTGAACTGACGTTAAAAAATAAAACATTTGAAAACGGACCATTTTCTACATTTCTGAAGCATGACGTAATGGGGGGGTGTTATCTCTTTTGTCAAAAATCAGCTGTTTTTGCTTGAACATTAAATGCCTCCAAATAGTATTTAATTCACTTCCCGAGCCCCTGGAAGCATGAAAATCACTTTAAACATGCTAATTTTAGCTCTAACACTGATGATCCACCTACAAATGTGAACTGATGTTCAAAAATAAAACATTTGAAAACGGACCATTTTCCACATTTCTGAAGCATGACGTAATGGGGGCGTGTTATCTCTTTTGTCGAAAATCAGCCGTTTTTGCTCGAACATAAAATGCCTCCAAATGGTATTTAATTAACTTCCTGGGGTGAAGAAACCCTTTTTGAGAACTCAGAGTGAGTAAATTGGCCATTTTCATGCACTTTTAACCATTCCATAAATCTTGTGTTTAGGGCCCCTGGAAGCATGAAAATCACTTTAAACATGCTAATTTTAGCTCTAACACTGATGATCCACCTACAAATGTGAACTGACGATCAAAAATAAAACATTTGAAAACGGACCATTTTCCACATTTCTGAAGCATGACGTAATGGGGGGGTGTTATCTCTTTTGTCAAAAATCAGCTGTTTTTGCTTGAACATTAAATGCCTCCAAATAGTATTTAATTCACTTCCCGAGCCACTGGAAGCATGAAAATCACTTTAAACATGCTAATTTTAGCTCTAACACTGATGATCCACCTACAAATGTGAACTGACGTTCAAAAATAAAACATTTGAAAACGGACCATTTTCCACATTTCTGAAGCATGACGTAATGGGGGGGTGTTATCTCTTTTGTCGAAAATCAGCCGTTTTTGCTCGAACATTAAATGCCTCCAAATGGTATTTAATTAACTTCCCGGGGTGAAGAAACCCTTTTTGAGAACTCAGAGTGAGTAAATTGGCCATTTTCATGCACTTTTAACCATTCCATAAATCTTGTGTTTAGGGCCCCTGGAAGCATGAAAATCACTTTAAACATGCTAATTTTAGATCTAACACTGATGATCCACCTACAAATGTGAACTGACGTTCAAAAATAAAACATTTGAAAACGGACCATTTTCCACATTTCTGAAGCATGACGTAATGGGGGTGTTATCTCTTTTATCAAAAATCAGCTGTTTTTGATTGAACATTAAATGCCTCCAAATAGTATTTAATTCACTTCCCGAGCCCCTGGAAGCATGAAAATCACTTTAAACATGCTAATTTTAGCTCTAACACTGATGATCCACCTACAAATGTGAACTGACGTTCAAAAATAAAACATTTGAAAACGGACCATTTTCCACATTTCTGAAGCATGACGTAATGGGGGGGTGTTATCTCTTTTGTCGAAAATCAGCAGTTTTTGCTCGAACATTAAATGCCTCCAAATGGTATTTAAATAACTTCCCGGGTGAAGAAACCCTTTTTGAGAACTCAGAGTGAGTAAATTGGCCATTTTCATGCACTTTTAACCATTCCATAAATCTTGTGTTTAGGGCCCCTGGAAGCATGAAAATCACTTTAAACATGCTAATTTTAGCTCTAACACTGATGATCCACCTACAAATGTGAACTGACGTTCAAAAATAATACATTTGAAAACGGACCATTTTCCACATTTCTGAAGCATGACGTAATGGGGGGGTGTTATCTCTTTTGTCAAAAATCAGCTGTTTTTGATTGAACATTAAATGCCTCCAAATAGTATTTAATTCACTTCCCGAGCCCCTGGAAGCATGAACATCACTATAAACATGCTAATTTTAGCTCTAACACTGATGATCCACCTACAAATGTGAACTGACGTTCCAAAATAAAACATTTGAAAACGGACCATTTTCCACATTTCTGAAGCATGACTCAATGGGGGGGGTGTTATCTCTTTTGTCGAAAATCAGCCGTTTCTGCTCGAACATTAAATGCCTCCAAATGGTATTTAATTAACTTCCCGGGGTGAAGAAACCCTTTTTGAGAACTCAGAGTGAGTAAATTGGCCATTTTCATGCACTTTTAACCATTCCATAAATCTTGTGTTTAGGGCCCCTGGAAGCATGAAAATCACTTTAAACATGCTAATTTTAGCTCTAACACTGATGATCCACCTACAAATGTGAACTGACGTTCAAAAATAAAACATTTGAAAACGGACCATTTTCCACATTTCTGAAGCATGACGTAATGGGGGGGTGTTATCTCTTTTGTCAAAAATCAGCTGTTTTTGCTTGAACATTAAATGCCTCCAAATAGTATTTAATTCACTTCCCGAGCCCCTGGAAGCATGAAAATCACTTTAAACATGCTAATTTTAGCTCTAACACTGATGATCCACCTACAAATGTGAACTGACGTTCAAAAATAAAACATTTGAAAACTGACCATTTTCCACATTTCTGAAGCATGACGTAATGGGGGGGTGTTATCTCTTTTGTCGAAAATCAGCCGTTTTTGCTCGAACATTAAATGCCTCCAAATGGTATTTAATTAACTTCCCGGGGTGAAGAAACCCTTTTTGAGAACTCAGAGTGAGTAAATTGGCCATTTTCATGCACTTTGAACCATTCCATAAATCTTGTGTTTAGGGCCCCTGGAAGCATGAAAATCACTTTAAACATGCTAATTTTAGCTTTAACACTGATGATCCACCTACAAATGTGAACTGACGTTCAAAAATAAAACATTTGAAAACGGACCATTTTCCACATTTCTGAAGCATGACGTAATGGGGGGGTGTTATCTCTTTTGTCAAAAATCAGCTGTTTTTGATTGAACATTAAATGCCTCCAAATAGTATTTAATTCACTTCCCGAGCCCCTGGAAGCATGAAAATCACTTTAAACATGCAAATTTTAGCTCTAACACTGATGATCCACCTACAAATGTGAACTGATGTTCAAAAATAAAACATTTGAAAACGGACCATTTTCCACATTTCTGAAGCATGACGTAATGGGGGGGTGTTATCTCTTTTGTCGAAAATCAGCAGTTTTTGCTCGAACATTAAATGCCTCCAAATGGTATTTAATTAACTTCCCGGGGTGAAGAAACCCTTTTTGAGAACTCAGAGTGAGTAAATTGGCCATTTTCATGCACTTTTAACCATTCCATAAATCTTGTGTTTAGGGCCCCTGGAAGCATGAAAATCACTTTAAACATGCTAATTTTAGCTCTAACACTGATGATCCACCTACAAATGTGAACTGACGTTCAAAAATAAAACATTTGAAAACGGACCATTTTCCACATTTCTTAAGCATGACGTAATGGGGGGGGTGTTATCTCTTTTGTCAAAAATCAGCTGTTTTTGATTGAACATTAAATGCCTCCAAATAGTATTTAATTCACTTCCCGAGCCCCTGGAAGCATGAAAATCACTTTAAACATGCTAATTTTAGCTCTAACACTGATGATCCACCTACAAATGTGAACTGACGTTCAAAAATAAAACATTTGAAAACGGACCATTTTCCACATTTCTGAAGCATGACATAATGGGGGGGTGTTATCTCTTTTGTCGAAAATCAGCCGTTTTTGCTCGAACATTAAATGCCTCCAAATGGTATTTAATTAACTTCCTGGGGTGAAGAAACCCTTTTTGAGAACGCAGAGTGAGTAAATTGGCCATTTTCATGCACTTTTAACCATTCCATAAATCTTGTGTTTAGGGCCCCTGGAAGCATGAAAATCACTTTAAACATGCTAATTTTAGCTCTAACACTGATGATCCACCTACAAATGTGAACTGACGTTCAAAAATAAAACATTTGAAAACGGACCATTTTCCACATTTCTGAAGCATGACGTAATGGGGGGGTGTTATCTCTTTTGTCAAAAATCAGCTGTTTTTGCTTGAACATTAAATGCCTCCAAATAGTATTTAATTCACTTCCCGAGCCCCTGGAAGCATGAAAATCACTTTAAACATGCTAATTTTAGCTCTAACACTGATGATCCACCTACAAATGTGAACTGACGTTCAAAAATAAAACATTTGAAAACGGACCATTTTCCACATTTCTGAAGCATGACGTAATGGGGGGGTGTTATCTCTTTTGTCGAAAATCAGCCGTTTTTGCTCGAACATTAAATGCCTCCAAATGGTATTTAATTAACTTCCCGGGGTGAAGAAACCCTTTTTGAGAACTCAGAGTGAGTAAATTGGCCATTTTCATGCACTTTTAACCATTCCATAAATCTTGTGTTTAGGGCCCCTGGAAGCATGAAAATCACTTTAAACATGCTAATTTTAGCTCTAACACTGATGATCCACCTACAAATGTGAACTGACGTTAAAAAATAAAACATTTGAAAACGGACCATTTTCCACATTTCTGAAGCATGACGTAATGGGGGGGTGTTATCTCTTTTGTCAAAAATCAGCTGTTTTTGATTGAACATTAAATGCCTCCAAATAGTATTTAATTCACTTCCCGAGCCCCTGGAAGCATGAAAATCACTTTAAACATGCTAATTTTAGCTCTAACACTGATGATCCACCTACAAATGTGAACTGATGTTCAAAAATAAAACATTTGAAAACGGACCATTTTCCACATTTCTGAAGCATGACGTAATGGGGGCGTGTTATCTCTTTTGTCGAAAATCAGCCGTTTTTGCTCGAACATTAAATGCCTCCAAATGGTATTTAATTAACTTCCCGGGGTGAAGAAACCCTTTTTGAGAACTCAGAGTGAGTAAATTGGCCATTTTCATGCACTTTTAACCATTCCATAAATCTTGTGTTTAGGGCCCCTGGAAGCATGAAAATCACTTTAAACATGCTAATTTTAGCTCTAACACTGATGATCCACCTACAAATGTGAACTGACGTTCAAAAATAAAACATTTGAAAACGGACCATTTTCCACATTTCTGAAGCATGACGTAATGGGGGGGTGTTATCTCTTTTGTCAAAAATCAGCTGTTTTTGCTTGAACATTAAATGCCTCCAAATAGTATTTAATTCACTTCCCGAGCCCCTGGAAGCATGAAAATCACTTTAAACATGCTAATTTTAGCTCTAACACTGATGATCCACCTACAAATGTGAACTGACGTTCAAAAATAAAACATTTGAAAACGGACCATTTTCCACATTTCTGAAGCATGACGTAATGGGGGGGTGTTATCTCTTTTGTCGAAAATCAGCCGTTTTTGCTCGAACATTAAATGCCTCCAAATGGTATTTAATTAACTTCCCCGGGTGAAGAAACCCTTTTTGAGAACTCAGAGTGAGTAAATTGGCCATTTTCATGCACTTTTAACCATTCCATAAATCTTGTGTTTAGGGCCCCTGGAAGCATGAAAATCACTTTAAACATGCTAATTTTAGCTCTAACACTGATGATCCACCTACAAATGTGAACTGACGTTCAAAAATAAAACATTTGAAAACAGACCATTTTCCACATTTCTGAAGCATGACGTAATTGGGGGGTGTTATCTCTTTTGTCAAAAATCAGCTGTTTTTGATTGAACATTAAATGCCTCCAAATAGTATTTAATTCACTTCCCGAGCCCCTGGAAGCATGAAAATCACTTTAAACATGCTAATTTTAGCTCTAACACTGATGATCCACCTACAAATGTGAACTGACGTTAAAAAATAAAACATTTGAAAACGGACCATTTTCCACATTTCTGAAGCATGACGTAATGGGGGGGTGTTATCTCTTTTGTCGAAAATCAGCAGTTTTTGCTCGAACATTAAATGCCTCCAAATGGTATTTAATTAACTTCCCGGGGTGAAGAAACCCTTTTTGAGAACTCAGAGTGAGTAAATTGGCCATTTTCATGCACTTTTAACCATTCCATAAATCTTGTGTTTAGGGCCCCTGGAAGCATGAAAATCACTTTAAACATGCTAATTTTAGCTCTAACACTGATGATCCACCTACAAATGTGAACTGACGTTCAAAAATAAAACATTTGAAAACGGACCATTTTCCACATTTCTGAAGCATGACGTAATGGGGGGGTGTTATCTCTTTTGTCAAAAATCAGCTGTTTTTGCTTGAACATTAAATGCCTCCAAATAGTATTTAATTCACTTCCCGAGCCCCTGGAAGCATGAAAATCACTTTAAACATGCTAATTTTAGCTCTAACACTGATGATCCACCTACAAATGTGAACTGACGTTCAAAAATAAAACATTTGAAAACGGACCATTTTCCACATTTCTGAAGCATGACGTAATGGGGGGGTGTTATCTCTTTTGTCGAAAATCAGCCGTTTTTGCTCGAACATTAAATGCCTCCAAATGGTATTTAATTAACTTCCCGGGGTGAAGAAACCCTTTTTGAGAACTCAGAGTGAGTAAATTGGCCATTTTCATGCACTTTTAACCATTCCATAAATCTTGTGTTTAGGGCCCCTGGAAGCATGAAAATCACTTTAAACATGCTAATTTTAGCTCTAACACTGATGATCCACCTACAAATGTGAACTGACGTTAAAAAATAAAACATTTGAAAACGGACCATTTTCCACATTTCTGAAGCATGACGTAATGGGGGGGTGTTATCTCTTTTGTCAAAAATCAGCTGTTTTTGATTGAACATTAAATGCCTCCAAATAGTATTTAATTCACTTCCCGAGCCCCTGGAAGCATGAAAATCACTTTAAACATGCTAATTTTAGCTCTAACACTGATGATCCACCTACAAATGTGAACTGACGTTCAAAAATAAAACATTTGAAAACGGACCATTTTCCACATTTCTGAAGCATGACGTAATGGGGGGGTGTTATCTCTTTTGTCGAAAATCAGCCGTTTTTGCTCGAACATTAAATGCCTCCAAATGGTATTTAATTAACTTCCCGGGGTGAAGAAACCCTTTTTGAGAACTCAGAGTGAGTAAATTGGCCATTTTCATGCACTTTTAACCATTCCATAAATCTTGTGTTTAGGGCCCCTGGAAGCATGAAAATCACTTTAAACATGCTAATTTTAGCTCTAACACTGATGATCCACCTACAAATGTGAACTGACGTTAAAAAATAAAACATTTGAAAACGGACCATTTTCCACATTTCTGAAGCATGACGTAATGGGGGGGTGTTATCTCTTTTGTCAAAAATCAGCTGTTTTTGATTGAACATTAAATGCCTCCAAATAGTATTTAATTCACTTCCCGAGCCCCTGGAAGCATGAAAATCACTTTAAACATGCTAATTTTAGCTCTAACACTGATGATCCACCTACAAATGTGAACTGACGTTCAAAAATAAAACATTTGAAAACGGACCATTTTCCACATTTCTGAAGCATGACGTAATGGGGGGGTGTTATCTCTTTTGTCGAAAATCAGCCGTTTTTGCTCGAACATTAAATGCCTCCAAATGGTATTTAATTAACTTCCCGGGGTGAAGAAACCCTTTTTGAGAACTCAGAGTGAGTAAATTGTCCATTTTCATGCACTTTTAACCATTCCATAAATCTTGTGTTTAGGGCCCCTGGAAGCATGAAAATCACTTTAAACATGCTAATTTTAGCTCCAACACTGATGATCCACCTACAAATGTGAACTGACATTCAAAAATAAAACATTTTAAAACGGACCATTTTCCACATTTCTGAAGCATGACGTAATGGGGGGGTGTTATCTCTTTTGTCAAAAATCAGCTGTTTTTGATTGAACATTAAATGCCTCCAAATAGTATTTAATTCACTTCCCGAGCCCCTGGAAGCATGAACATCACTATAAACATGCTAATTTTAGCTCTAACACTGATGATCCACCTACAAATGTGAACTGACGTTCCAAAATAAAACATTTGAAAACGGACCATTTTCCACATTTCTGAAGCATGACTTAATGGGGGGGGGTGTTATCTCTTTTGTCGAAAATCAGCCGTTTCTGCTCGAACATTAAATGCCTCCAAATGGTATTTAATTAACTTCCCGGGGTGAAGAAACCCTTTTTGAGAACTCAGAGTGAGTAAATTGGCCATTTTCATGCACTTTTAACCATTCCATAAATCTTGTGTTTAGGGCCCCTGGAAGCATGAAAATCACTTTAAACATGCTAATTTTAGCTCTAACACTGATGATCCACCTACAAATGTGAACTGACGTTCAAAAATAAAACATTTGAAAACGGACCATTTTCCACATTTCTGAAGCATGACGTAATGGGGGGGTGTTATCTCTTTTGTCAAAAATCAGCTGTTTTTGCTTGAACATTAAATGCCTCCAAATAGTATTTAATTCACTTCCCGAGCCCCTGGAAGCATGAAAATCACTTTAAACATGCTAATTTTAGCTCTAACACTGATGATCCACCTACAAATGTGAACTGACGTTCAAAAATAAAACATTTGAAAACGGACCATTTTCCACATTTCTGAAGTATGACGTAATGGGGGGGTGTTATCTCTTTTGTCGAAAATCAGCCGTTTTTGCTCGAACATTAAATGCCTCCAAATGGTATTTAATTAACTTCCCGGGGTGAAGAAACCCTTTTTGAGAACTCAGAGTGAGTAAATTGGCCATTTTCATGCACTTTGAACCATTCCATAAATCTTGTGTTTAGGGCCCCTGGAAGCATGAAAATCACTTTAAACATGCTAATTTTAGCTCTAACACTGATGATCCACCTACAAATGTGAACTGACGTTCAAAAATAAAACATTTGAAAACGGACCATTTTCCACATTTCTGAAGCATGACGTAATGGGGGGGTGTTATCTCTTTTGTCAAAAATCAGCTGTTTTTGATTGAACATTAAATGCCTCCAAATAGTATTTAATTCACTTCCAGAGCCCCTGGAAGCATGAAAATCAGTTTAAACATGCAAATTTTTGCTCTAACACTGATGATCCACCTACAAATGTGAACTGATGTTCAAAAATAAAACATTTGAAAACGGACCATTTTCCACATTTCTGAAGCATGACGTAATGGGGGGGTGTTATCTCTTTTGTCGAAAATCAGCAGTTTTTGCTCGAACAGTAAATGCCTCCAAATGGTAATTAATTAACTTCCCGGGGTGAAGAAACCCTTTTTGAGAACTCAGAGTGAGTAAATTGGCCATTTTCATGCACTTTTAACCATTCCATAAATCTTGTGTTTAGGGCCCCTGGAAGCATGAAAATCACTTTAAACATGCTAATTTTATCTCTAACACTGATGATCCACCTACAAATGTGAACAGACGTTCAAAAATAAAACATTTGAAAACGGACCATTTTCCACATTTCTGAAGCATGACGTAATGGGGGGGTGTTATCTCTTTTGTCAAAAATCAGCTGTTTTTGCTTGAACATTAAATGCCTCCAAATAGTATTTAATTCACTTCCCGAGCCCCTGGAAGCATGAAAATCACTTTAAACATGCTAATTTTAGCTCTAACACTGATGATCCACCTACAAATGTGAACTGACGTTCAAAAATAAAACATTTGAAAACGGACCATTTTCCACATTTCTGAAGCATGACGTAATGGGGGGGTGTTATCTCTTTTGTCGAAAATCAGCAGTTTTTGCTCGAACATTAAATGCCTCCAAATGGTATTTAATTAACTTCCCGGGGTGAAGAAACCCTTTTTGAGAACTCAGAGTGAGTAAATTGGCCATTTTCATGCACTTTTAACCATTCCATAAATCTTGTGTTTAGGGCCCCTGGAAGCATGAAAATCACTTTAAACATGCTAATTTTAGCTCTAACACTGATGATCCACCTACAAATGTGAACTGACGTTCAAAAATAAAACATTTGAAAACGGACCATTTTCCACATTTCTGAAGCATGACGTAATGGGGGGGGGTGTTATCTCTTTTGTCAAAAATCAGCTGTTTTTGATTGAACATTAAATGCCTCCAAATAGTATTTAATTCACTTCCCGAGCCCCTGGAAGCATGAAAATCACTTTAAACATGCTAATTTTAGCTCTAACACTGATGATCCACCTACCAATGTGAACTGACGTTCAAAAATAAAACATTTGAAAACGGACCATTTTCCACATTTCTGAAGCATGACGTAATGGGGGGGTGTTATCTCTTTTGCCAAAAATCAGCTGTTTTTGATTGAACATTAAATGCCTGCAAATAGTATTTAATTCTCTTCCCGAGCCCCTGGAAGCATGAAAATCACTTTAAACATGCTAATTTTAGCTCTAACACTGATGATCCACCTACAAATGTGAACTGACGTTCAAAAATAAAACATTTGAAAATGGACCATTTTCCACATTTCTGAAGCATGACGTAATGGGGGAGTGTTATCTCTTTTGTCGAAAATCAGCCGTTTTTGCTCGAACATTAAATGCCTCCAAATGGTATTTAATTAACTTCCCGGGGTGAAGAAACCCTTTTTGAGAACTCAGAGTGAGTAAATTGGCCATTTTCATGCACTTTTAACCATTCCATAAATCTTGTGTTTAGTGCCCCTGGAAGCATGAAAATCACTTTAAACATGCTAATTTTAGCTCTAACACTGATGATCCACCTACAAATGTGAACTGACGTTCAAAAATAAAACATTTGAAAACGGACCATTTTCCACATTTCTGAAGCATGACGTAATGGGGGGGTGTTGTCTCTTTTGTCAAAAATCAGCTGTTTTTGCTTGAACATTAAATGCCTCCAAATAGTATTTAATTCACTTCCCGAGCCCCTGGAAGCATGAAAATCACTTTAAACATGCTAATTTTAGCTCTAACACTGATGATCCACCTACAAATGTGAACTGACGTTCAAAAATTAAACATTTGAAAACGGACCATTTTCCACATTTCTGAAGCATGACGTAAATGGGGGGGTGTTATCTATTTTGTCGAAAATCAGCCGTTTTTGCTCAAACATTAAATGCCTCCAAATGGTATTTAATTAACTTCCAGGGGTGAAGAAACCCTTTTTGAGAACTCAGAGTGAGTAAATTGGCCATTTTCATGCACTTTTAACCATTCCATAAATCTTGTGTTTAGGGCCCCTGGAAGCATGAAAATCACTTTAAACATGCTAATTTTAGCTCTAACACTGATGATCCACCTACAAATGTGAACTGACAATCAAAAATAAAACATTTGAAAACGGACCATTTTCCACACTTCCGAAGCATGACGTAATGGGGGGGTGTTATCTCTTTTGTCAAAAATCAGCTGTTTTTGCTTGAACATTAAATGCCTCCAAATAGTATTTAATTCACTTCCCGAGCCCCTGGAAGCATGAAAATCACTTTAAACATGCTAATTTTAGCTCTAACACTGATGATCCACCTACAAATGTGAACTGACATTCAAAAATAAAACATTTGAAAACGGACCATTTTCCACATTTCTGAAGCATGACGTAATGGGGGGGTGTTATCTCTTTTGTCGAAAATCAGCCGTTTTTGCTCGAACAATAAATGCCTCCAAATGGTATTTAATTAACTTCCCGGGGTGAAGAAACCCTTTTTGAGAACTCAGAGTGAGTAAATTGGCCATTTTCATGCACTTTTAACCATTCCATAAATCTTGTGTTTAGGGCCCCTGGAAGCATGAAAATCACTTTAAACATGCTAATTTTAGCTCCAACACTGATGATCCACCTACAAATGTGAACTGACATTCAAAAATAAAACATTTTAAAACGGACCATTTTCCACATTTCTGAAGCATGACGTAATGGGGGGGTGTTATCTCTTTTGTCAAAAATCAGCTGTTTTTGATTGAACATTAAATGCCTCCAAATAGTATTTAATTCACTTCCCGAGCCCCTGGAAGCATGAACATCACTATAAACATGCTAATTTTAGCTCTAACACTGATGATCCACCTACAAATGTGAACTGACGTTCCAAAATAAAACATTTGAAAACGGACCATTTTCCACATTTCTGAAGCATGACTTAATGGGGGGGTGTTATCTCTTTTGTCGAAAATCAGCCGTTTCTGCTCGAACATTAAATGCCTCCAAATGGTATTTAATTAACTTCCCGGGGTGAAGAAACACTTTTTGAGAACTCAGAGTGAGTAAATTGGCCATTTTCATGCACTTTTAACCATTCCATAAATCTTGTGTTTAGGGCCCCTGGAAGCATGAAAATCACTTTAAACATGCTAATTTTAGCTCTAACACTGATGATCCACCTACAAATGTGAACTGACGTTCAAAAATAAAACATTTGAAAACGGACCATTTTCCACATTTCTGAAGCATGACATAATGGGGGGGTGTTATCTCTTTTGTCAAAAATCTGCTGTTTTTGATTGAACATTAAATGCCTCCAAATAGTATTTAATTCACTTCCCGAGCCCCTGGAAGCATGAAAATCACTTTAAACATGCTAATTTTAGCTCTAACACTGATGATCCACCTACAAATGTGAACTGACGTTCAAAAATAAAACATTTGAAAACGGACCATTTTCCACATTTCTGAAGCATGATGTAATGGGGGGGTGTTATCTCTTTTGTCGAAAATCAGCCGTTTTTGCTCGAACATTAAATGCCTCCAAATGGTATTTAATTAACTTCCCGGGGTGAAGAAACCCTTTTTGAGAACTCAGAGTGAGTAAATTGGCCATTTTCATGCACTTTTAACCATTCCATAAATCTTGTGTTTAGGGCCCCTGGAAGCATGAAAATCACTTTAAACATGCTAATTTTAGCTCTAACACTGATGATCCACCTACAAATGTGAACTGACGTTAAAAAATAAAACATTTGAAAACGGACCATTTTCTACATTTCTGAAGCATGACGTAATGGGGGGGTGTTATCTCTTTTGTCAAAAATCAGCTGTTTTTGCTTGAACATTAAATGCCTCCAAATAGTATTTCATTCACTTCCCGAGCCCCTGGAAGCATGAAAATCACTTTAAACATGCTAATTTTAGCTCTAACACTGATGATCCACCTACAAATGTGAACTGATGTTCAAAAATAAAACATTTGAAAACGGACCATTTTCCACATTTCTGAAGCATGACGTAATGGGGGCGTGTTATCTCTTTTGTCGAAAATCAGCCGTTTTTGCTCGAACATAAAATGCCTCCAAATGGTATTTAATTAACTTCCTGGGGTGAAGAAACCCTTTTTGAGAACTCAGAGTGAGTAAATTGGCCATTTTCATGCACTTTTAACCATTCCATAAATCTTGTGTTTAGGGCCCCTGGAAGCATGAAAATCACTTTAAACATGCTAATTTTAGCTCTAACACTGATGATCCACCTACAAATGTGAACTGACGTTCAAAAATAAAACATTTGAAAATGGACCATTTTCCACATTTCTGAAGCATGACGTAATGGGGGGGTGTTATCTCTTTTGTCAAAAATCAGCTGTTTTTGCTTGAACATTAAATGCCTCCAAATAGTATTTAATTCACTTCCCGAGCCACTGGAAGCATGAAAATCACTTTAAACATGCCAATTTTAGCTCTAACACTGATGATCCACCTACAAATGTGAACTGACGTTCAAAAATAAAACATTTGAAAACGGACCATTTTCCACATTTCTGAAGCATGACGTAATGGGGGGGTGTTATCTCTTTTGTCGAAAATCAGCAGTTTTTGCTCGAACATTAAATGCCTCCAAATGGTATTTAAATAACTTCCCGGGTGAAGAAACCCTTTTTGAGAACTCAGAGTGAGTAAATTGGCCATTTTCATGCACTTTTAACCATTCCATAAATCTTGTGTTTAGGGCCCCTGGAAGCATGAAAATCACTTTAAACATGCTAATTTTAGCTCTAACACTGATGATCCACCTACAAATGTGAACTGACGTTCAAAAATAATACATTTGAAAACGGACCATTTTCCACATTTCTGAAGCATGACGTAATGGGGGGGTGTTATCTCTTTTGTCAAAAATCAGCTGTTTTTGATTGAACATTAAATGCCTCCAAATAGTATTTAATTCACTTCCCGAGCCCCTGGAAGCATGAACATCACTATAAACATGCTAATTTTAGCTCTAACACTGATGATCCACCTACAAATGTGAACTGACGTTCCAAAATAAAACATTTGAAAACGGACCATTTTCCACATTTCTGAAGCATGACTTAATGGGGGGGTGTTATCTCTTTTGTCGAAAATCAGCCGTTTCTGCTCGAACATTAAATGCCTCCAAATGGTATTTAATTAACTTCCCGGGGTGAAGAAACCCTTTTTGAGAACTCAGAGTGAGTAAATTGGCCATTTTCATGCACTTTTAACCATTCCATAAATCTTGTGTTTAGGGCCCCTGGAAGCATGAAAATCACTTTAAACATGCTAATTTTAGCTCTAACACTGATGATCCACCTACAAATGTGAACTGACGTTCAAAAATAAAACATTTGAAAACGGACCATTTTCCACATTTCTGAAGCATGACGTAATGGGGGGGTGTTATCTCTTTTGTCAAAAATCAGCTGTTTTTGCTTGAACATTAAATGCCTCCAAATAGTATTTAATTCACTTCCCGAGCCCCTGGAAGCATGAAAATCACTTTAAACATGCTAATTTTAGCTCTAACACTGATGATCCACCTACAAATGTGAACTGACGTTCAAAAATAAAACATTTGAAAACTGACCATTTTCCACATTTCTGAAGCATGACGTAATGGGGGGGTGTTATCTCTTTTGTCGAAAATCAGCAGTTTTTGCTCGAACAGTAAATGCCTCCAAATGGTAATTAATTAACTTCCCGGGGTGAAGAAACCCTTTTTGAGAACTCAGAGTGAGTAAATTGGCCATTTTCATGCACTTTTAACCATTCCATAAATCTTGTGTTTAGGGCCCCTGGAAGCATGAAAATCACTTTAAACATGCTAATTTTATCTCTAACACTGATGATCCACCTACAAATGTGAACTGACGTTCAAAAATAAAACATTTGAAAACGGACCATTTTCCACATTTCTGAAGCATGACGTAATGGGGGGGTGTTATCTCTTTTGTCAAAAATCAGCTGTTTTTGCTTGAACATTAAATGCCTCCAAATAGTATTTAATTCACTTCCCGAGCCCCTGGAAGCATGAAAATCACTTTAAACATGCTAATTTTAGCTCTAACACTGATGATCCACCTACAAATGTGAACTGACGTTCAGAAATAAAACATTTGAAAACGGACCATTTTCCACATTTCTGAAGCATGACGTAATGGGGGGGTGTTATCTCTTTTGTCGAAAATCAGCAGTTTTTGCTCGAACATTAAATGCCTCCAAATGGTATTTAATTAACTTCCCGGGGTGAAGAAACCCTTTTTGAGAACTCAGAGTGAGTAAATTGGCCATTTTCATGCACTTTTAACCATTCCATAAATCTTGTGTTTAGGGCCCCTGGAAGCATGAAAATCACTTTAAACATGCTAATTTTAGCTCTAACACTGATGATCCACCTACAAATGTGAACTGACGTTCAAAAATAAAACATTTGAAAACGGACCATTTTCCACATTTCTGAAGCATGACGTAATGGGGGGGGGTGTTATCTCTTTTGTCAAAAATCAGCTGTTTTTGATTGAACATTAAATGCCTCCAAATAGTATTTAATTCACTTCCCGAGCCCCTGGAAGCATGAAAATCACTTTAAACATGCTAATTTTAGCTCTAACACTGATGATCCACCTACCAATGTGAACTGACGTTCAAAAATAAAACATTTGAAAACGGACCATTTTCCACATTTCTGAAGCATGACGTAATGGGGGGGTGTTATCTCTTTTGCCAAAAATCAGCTGTTTTTGATTGAACATTAAATGCCTGCAAATAGTATTTAATTCTCTTCCCGAGCCCCTGGAAGCATGAAAATCACTTTAAACATGCTAATTTTAGCTCTAACACTGATGATCCACCTACAAATGTGAACTGACGTTCAAAAATTAAACATTTGAAAACGGACCATTTTCCACATTTCTGAAGCATGACGTAAATGGGGGGGTGTTATCTATTTTGTCGAAAATCAGCCGTTTTTGCTCAAACATTAAATGCCTCCAAATGGTATTTAATTAACTTCCAGGGGTGAAGAAACCCTTTTTGAGAACTCAGAGTGAGTAAATTGGCCATTTTCATGCACTTTTAACCATTCCATAAATCTTGTGTTTAGGGCCCCTGGAAGCATGAAAATCACTTTAAACATGCTAATTTTAGCTCTAACACTGATGATCCACCTACAAATGTGAACTGACAATCAAAAATAAAACATTTGAAAACGGACCATTTTCCACACTTCCGAAGCATGACGTAATGGGGGGGTGTTATCTCTTTTGTCAAAAATCAGCTGTTTTTGCTTGAACATTAAATGCCTCCAAATAGTATTTAATTCACTTCCCGAGCCCCTGGAAGCATGAAAATCACTTTAAACATGCTAATTTTAGCTCTAACACTGATGATCCACCTACAAATGTGAACTGACATTCAAAAATAAAACATTTGAAAACGGACCATTTTCCACATTTCTGAAGCATGACGTAATGGGGGGGTGTTATCTCTTTTGTCGAAAATCAGCCGTTTTTGCTCGAACAATAAATGCCTCCAAATGGTATTTAATTAACTTCCCGGGGTGAAGAAACCCTTTTTGAGAACTCAGAGTGAGTAAATTGGCCATTTTCATGCACTTTTAACCATTCCATAAATCTTGTGTTTAGGGCCCCTGGAAGCATGAAAATCACTTTAAACATGCTAATTTTAGCTCCAACACTGATGATCCACCTACAAATGTGAACTGACATTCAAAAATAAAACATTTTAAAACGGACCATTTTCCACATTTCTGAAGCATGACGTAATGGGGGGGTGTTATCTCTTTTGTCAAAAATCAGCTGTTTTTGATTGAACATTAAATGCCTCCAAATAGTATTTAATTCACTTCCCGAGCCCCTGGAAGCATGAACATCACTATAAACATGCTAATTTTAGCTCTAACACTGATGATCCACCTACAAATGTGAACTGACGTTCCAAAATAAAACATTTGAAAACGGACCATTTTCCACATTTCTGAAGCATGACTTAATGGGGGGGTGTTATCTCTTTTGTCGAAAATCAGCCGTTTCTGCTCGAACATTAAATGCCTCCAAATGGTATTTAATTAACTTCCCGGGGTGAAGAAACACTTTTTGAGAACTCAGAGTGAGTAAATTGGCCATTTTCATGCACTTTTAACCATTCCATAAATCTTGTGTTTAGGGCCCCTGGAAGCATGAAAATCACTTTAAACATGCTAATTTTAGCTCTAACACTGATGATCCACCTACAAATGTGAACTGACGTTCAAAAATAAAACATTTGAAAACGGACCATTTTCCACATTTCTGAAGCATGACATAATGGGGGGGTGTTATCTCTTTTGTCAAAAATCTGCTGTTTTTGATTGAACATTAAATGCCTCCAAATAGTATTTAATTCACTTCCCGAGCCCCTGGAAGCATGAAAATCACTTTAAACATGCTAATTTTAGCTCTAACACTGATGATCCACCTACAAATGTGAACTGATGTTCAAAAATAAAACATTTGAAAACGGACCATTTTCCACATTTCTGAAGCATGACGTAATGGGGGCGTGTTATCTCTTTTGTCGAAAATCAGCCGTTTTTGCTCGAACATAAAATGCCTCCAAATGGTATTTAATTAACTTCCTGGGGTGAAGAAACCCTTTTTGAGAACTCAGAGTGAGTAAATTGGCCATTTTCATGCACTTTTAACCATTCCATAAATCTTGTGTTTAGGGCCCCTGGAAGCATGAAAATCACTTTAAACATGCTAATTTTAGCTCTAACACTGATGATCCACCTACAAATGTGAACTGACGTTCAAAAATAAAACATTTGAAAACGGACCATTTTCCACATTTCTGAAGCATGAAGTAATGGGGGGGTGTTATCTCTTTTGTCAAAAATCAGCTGTTTTTGCTTGAACATTAAATGCCTCCAAATAGTATTTAATTCACTTCCCGAGCCACTGGAAGCATGAAAATCACTTTAAACATGCTAATTTTAGCTCTAACACTGATGATCCACCTACAAATGTGAACTGACGTTCAAAAATAAAACATTTGAAAACGGACCATTTTCCACATTTCTGAAGCATGACGTAATGGGGGGGTGTTATCTCTTTTGTCGAAAATCAGCAGTTTTTGCTCGAACATTAAATGCCTCCAAATGGTATTTAAATAACTTCCCGGGTGAAGAAACCCTTTTTGAGAACTCAGAGTGAGTAAATTGGCCATTTTCATGCACTTTTAACCATTCCATAAATCTTGTGTTTAGGGCCCCTGGAAGCATGAAAATCACTTTAAACATGCTAATTTTAGCTTTAACACTGATGATCCACCTACAAATGTGAACTGACGTTCAAAAATAAAACATTTGAAAACGGACCATTTTCCACATTTCTGAAGCATGACGTAATGGGGGGGTGTTATCTCTTTTGTCAAAAATCAGCTGTTTTTGATTGAACATTAAATGCCTCCAAATAGTATTTAATTCACTTCCCGAGCCCCTGGAAGCATGAAAATCACTTTAAACATGCAAATTTTAGCTCTAACACTGATGATCCACCTACAAATGTGAACTGATGTTCAAAAATAAAACATTTGAAAACGGACCATTTTCCACATTTCTGAAGCATGACGTAATGGGGGGGTGTTATCTCTTTTGTCGAAAATCAGCAGTTTTTGCTCGAACATTAAATGCCTCCAAATGGTATTTAATTAACTTCCCGGGGTGAAGAAACCCTTTTTGAGAACTCAGAGTGAGTAAATTGGCCATTTTCATGCACTTTTAACCATTCCATAAATCTTGTGTTTAGGGCCCCTGGAAGCATGAAAATCACTTTAAACATGCTAATTTTAGCTCTAACACTGATGATCCACCTACAAATGTGAACTGACGTTCAAAAATAAAACATTTGAAAACGGACCATTTTCCACATTTCTGAAGCATGACGTAATGGGGTGGTGTTATCTCTTTTGTCAAAAATCAGCTGTTTTTGCTTGAACATTAAATGCCTCCAAATAGTATTTAATTCACTTCCCGAGCCCCTGGAAGCATGAAAATCACTTTAAACATGCTAATTTTAGCTCTAACACTGATGATCCACCTACAAATGTGAACTGACGTTCAAAAATAAAACATTTGAAAACGGACCATTTTCCACATTTCTGAAGCATGACGTAATGGGGGGGTGTTATCTCTTTTGTCGAAAATCAGCCGTTTTTGCTCGAACATTAAATGCCTCCAAATGGTATTTAATTAACTTCCCGGGGTGAAGAAACCCTTTTTGAGAACTCAGAGTGAGTAAATTGGCCATTTTCATGCACTTTTAACCATTCCATAAATCTTGTGTTTAGGGCCCCTGGAAGCATGAAAATCACTTTAAACATGCTAATTTTAGCTCTAACACTGATGATCCACCTACAAATGTGAACTGACGTTAAAAAATAAAACATTTGAAAACGGACCATTTTCCACATTTCTGAAGCATGACGTAATGGGGGGGTGTTATCTCTTTTGTCAAAAATCAGCTGTTTTTGATTGAACATTAAATGCCTCCAAATAGTATTTAATTCACTTCCCGAGCCCCTGGAAGCATGAAAATCACTTTAAACATGCTAATTTTAGCTCTAACACTGATGATCCACCTACAAATGTGAACTGATGTTCAAAAATAAAACATTTGAAAACGGACCATTTTCCACATTTCTGAAGCATGACGTAATGGGGGCGTGTTATCTCTTTTGTCGAAAATCAGCCGTTTTTGCTCGAACATTAAATGCCTCCAAATGGTATTTAATTAACTTCCCGGGGTGAAGAAACCCTTTTTGAGAACTCAGAGTGAGTAAATTGGCCATTTTCATGCACTTTTAACCATTCCATAAATCTTGTGTTTAGGGCCCCTGGAAGCATGGAAATCACTTTAAACATGCTAATTTTAGCTCTAACACTGATGATCCACCTACAAATGTGAACTGACGTTCAAAAATAAAACATTTGAAAACGGACCATTTTCCACATTTCTGAAGCATGACGTAATGGGGGGGTGTTATCTCTTTTGTCAAAAATCAGCTGTTTTTGCTTGAACATTAAATGCCTCCAAATAGTATTTAATTCACTTCCCGAGCCCCTGGAAGCATGAAAATCACTTTAAACATGCTAATTTTAGCTCTAACACTGATGATCCACCTACAAATGTGAACTGACGTTCAAAAATAAAACATTTGAAAACGGACCATTTTCCACATTTCTGAAGCATGACGTAATGGGGGGGTGTTATCTCTTTTATCGAAAATCAGCCGTTTTTGCTCGAACATTAAATGCCTCCAAATGGTATTTAATTAACTTCCCGGGGTGAAGAAACCCTTTTTGAGAACTCAGAGTGAGTAAATTGGCCATTTTCATGCACTTTTAACCATTCCATAAATCTTGTGTTTAGGGCCCCTGGAAGCATGAAAATCACTTTAAACATGCTAATTTTAGCTCTAACACTGATGATCCACCTACAAATGTGAACTGACGTTCAAAAATAAAACATTTGAAAACGGACCATTTTCCACATTTCTGAAGCATGACGTAATGTGGGGGTGTTATCTCTTTTGTCAAAAATCAGCTGTTTTTGATTGAACATTAAATGCCTCCAAATAGTATTTAATTCACTTCCCGAGCCCCTGGAAGCATGAAAATCACTTTAAACATGCTAATTTTAGCTCTAACACTGATGATCCACCTACAAATGTGAACTGACGTTAAAAAATAAAACATTTGAAAACGGACCATTTTCCACATTTCTGAAGCATGACGTAATGGGGGGGTGTTATCTCTTTTGTCGAAAATCAGCCGTTTTTGCTCGAACATTAAATGCCTCCAAATGGTATTTAATTAACTTCCCGGGGTGAAGAAACCCTTTTTGAGAACTCAGAGTGAGTAAATTGGCCATTTTCATGCACTTTTAACCATTCCATAAATCTTGTGTTTAGGGCCCCTGGAAGCATGAAAATCACTTTAAACATGCTAATTTTAGCTCTAACACTGATGATCCACCTACAAATGTGAACTGACGTTAAAAAATAAAACATTTGAAAACGGACCATTTTCCACATTTCTGAAGCATGACGTAATGGGGGGGTGTTATCTCTTTTGTCAAAAATCAGCTGTTTTTGATTGAACATTAAATGCCTCCAAATAGTATTTAATTCACTTCCCGAGCCCCTGGAAGCATGAAAATCACTTTAAACATGCTAATTTTAGCTCTAACACTGATGATCCTCCTACAAATGTGAACTGACGTTCAAAAATAAAACATTTGAAAACGGACCATTTTCCACATTTCTGAAGCATGACGTAATGGGGGGGTGTTATCTCTTTTGTCGAAAATCAGCCGTTTTTGCTCGAACATTAAATGCCTCCAAATGGTATTTAATTAACTTCCCGGGGTGAAGAAACCCTTTTTGAGAACTCAGAGTGAGTAAATTGGCCATTTTCATGCACTTTTAACCATTCCATAAATCTTGTGTTTAGGGCCCCTGGAAGCATGAAAATCACTTTAAACATGCTAATTTTAGCTCTAACACTGATGATCCACCTACAAATGTGAACTGACTTTAAAAAATAAAACATTTGAAAACGGACCATTTTCCACATTTCTGAAGCATGACGTAATGGGGGGGTGTTATCTCTTTTGTCAAAAATCAGCTGTTTTTGATTGAACATTAAATGCCTCCAAATAGTATTTAATTCACTTCCCGAGCCCCTGGAAGCATGAAAATCACTTTAAACATGCTAATTTTAGCTCTAACACTGATGATCCACCTACAAATGTGAACTGACGTTCAAAAATAAAACATTTGAAAACGGACCATTTTCCACATTTCTGAAGCATGACGTAATGGGGGGGTGTTATCTCTTTTGTCGAAAATCAGCCGTTTTTGCTCGAACATTAAATGCCTCCAAATGGTATTTAATTAACTTCCCGGGGTGAAGAAACCCTTTTTGAGAACTCAGAGTGAGTAAATTGTCCATTTTCATGCACTTTTAACCATTCCATAAATCTTGTGTTTAGGGCCCCTGGAAGCATGAAAATCACTTTAAACATGCTAATTTTAGCTCCAACACTGATGATCCACCTACAAATGTGAACTGACATTCAAAAATAAAACATTTTAAAACGGACCATTTTCCACATTTCTGAAGCATGACGTAATGGGGGGGGTGTTATCTCTTTTGTCAAAAATCAGCTGTTTTTGATTGAACATTAAATGCCTCCAAATAGTATTTAATTCACTTCCCGAGCCCCTGGAAGCATGAACATCACTATAAACATGCTAATTTTAGCTCTAACACTGATGATCCACCTACAAATGTGAACTGACGTTCCAAAATAAAACATTTGAAAACGGACCATTTTCCACATTTCTGAAGCATGACTTAATGGGGGGGGTGTTATCTCTTTTGTCGAAAATCAGCCGTTTCTGCTCGAACATTAAATGCCTCCAAATGGTATTTAATTAACTTCCCGGGGTGAAGAAACCCTTTTTGAGAACTCAGAGTGAGTAAATTGGCCATTTTCATGCACTTTTAACCATTCCATAAATCTTGTGTTTAGGGCCCCTGGAAGCATGAAAATCACTTTAAACATGCTAATTTTAGCTCTAACACTGATGATCCACCTACAAATGTGAACTGACGTTCAAAAATAAAACATTTGAAAACGGACCATTTTCCACATTTCTGAAGCATGACGTAATGGGGGGGTGTTATCTCTTTTGTCAAAAATCAGCTGTTTTTGCTTGAACATTAAATGCCTCCAAATAGTATTTAATTCACTTCCCGAGCCCCTGGAAGCATGAAAATCACTTTAAACATGCTAATTTTAGCTCTAACACTGATGATCCACCTACAAATGTGAACTGACGTTCAAAAATAAAACATTTGAAAACGGACCATTTTCCACATTTCTGAAGCATGACGTAATGGGGGGGTGTTATCTCTTTTGTCGAAAATCAGCCGTTTTTGCTCGAACATAAAATGCCTCCAAATGGTATTTAATTAACTTCCCGGGGTGAAGAAACCCTTTTTGAGAACTCAGAGTGAGTAAATTGGCCATTTTCATGCACTTTGAACCATTCCATAAATCTTGTGTTTAGGGCCCCTGGAAGCATGAAAATCACTTTAAACATGCTAATTTTAGCTCTAACACTGATGATCCACCTACAAATGTGAACTGACGTTCAAAAATAAAACATTTGAAAACGGACCATTTTCCACATTTCTGAAGCATGACGTAATGGGGGGGTGTTATCTCTTTTGTCAAAAATCAGCTGTTTTTGATTGAACATTAAATGCCTCCAAATAGTATTTAATTCACTTCCCGAGCCCCTGGAAGCATGAAAATCAGTTTAAACATGCAAATTTTAGCTCTAACACTGATGATCCACCTACAAATGTGAACTGATGTTCAAAAATAAAACATTTGAAAACGGACCATTTTCCACATTTCTGAAGCATGACGTAATGGGGGGGTGTTATCTCTTTTGTCGAAAATCAGCAGTTTTTGCTCGAACAGTAAATGCCTCCAAATGGTAATTAATTAACTTCCCGGGGTGAAGAAACCCTTTTTGAGAACTCAGAGTGAGTAAATTGGCCATTTTCATGCACTTTTAACCATTCCATAAATCTTGTGTTTAGGGCCCCTGGAAGCATGAAAATCACTTTAAACATGCTAATTTTATCTCTAACACTGATGATCCACCTACAAATGTGAACTGACGTTCAAAAATAAAACATTTGAAAACGGACCATTTTCCACATTTCTGAAGCATGACGTAATGGGGGGGTGTTATCTCTTTTGTCAAAAATCAGCTGTTTTTGCTTGAACATTAAATGCCTCCAAATAGTATTTAATTCACTTCCCGAGCCCCTGGAAGCATGAAAATCACTTTAAACATGCTAATTTTAGCTCTAACACTGATGATCCACCTACAAATGTGAACTGACGTTCAAAAATAAAACATTTGAAAACGGACCATTTTCCACATTTCTGAAGCATGACGTAATGGGGGGGTGTTATCTCTTTTGTCGAAAATCAGCAGTTTTTGCTCGAACATTAAATGCCTCCAAATGGTATTTAATTAACTTCCCGGGGTGAAGAAACCCTTTTTGAGAACTCAGAGTGAGTAAATTGGCCATTTTCATGCACTTTTAACCATTCCATAAATCTTGTGTTTAGGGCCCCTGGAAGCATGAAAATCACTTTAAACATGCTAATTTTAGCTCTAACACTGATGATCCACCTACAAATGTGAACTGACGTTCAAAAATAAAACATTTGAAAACGGACCATTTTCCACATTTCTGAAGCATGACGTAATGGGGGGGGGTGTTATCTCTTTTGTCAAAAATCAGCTGTTTTTGATTGAACATTAAATGCCTCCAAATAGTATTTAATTCACTTCCCGAGCCCCTGGAAGCATGAAAATCACTTTAAACATGCTAATTTTAGCTCTAACACTGATGATCCACCTACAAATGTGAACTGACGTTCAAAAATAAAACATTTGAAAACGGACCATTTTCCACATTTCTGAAGCATGACGTAATGGGGGGGTGTTATCTCTTTTGTCGAAAATCAGCCGTTTTTGCTCGAACATTAAATGCCTCCAAATGGTATTTAATTAACGTCCTGGGGTGAAGAAACCCTTTTTGAGAACGCAGAGTGAGTAAATTGGCCATTTTCATGCACTTTTAACCATTCCATAAATCTTGTGTTTAGGGCCCCTGGAAGCATGAAAATCACTTTAAACATGCTAATTTTAGCTCTAACACTGATGATCCACCTACAAATGTGAACTGACGTTCAAAAATAAAACATTTGAAAACGGACCATTTTCCACATTTCTGAAGCATGACGTAATGGGGGGGTGTTATCTCTTTTGTCAAAAATCAGCTGTTTTTGCTTGAACATTAAATGCCTCCAAATAGTATTTAATTCACTTCCCGAGCCCCTGGAAGCATGAAAATCACTTTAAACATGCTAATTTTAGCTCTAACACTGATGATCCACCTACAAATGTGAACTGACGTTCAAAAATAAAACATTTGAAAACGGACCATTTTCCACATTTCTGAAGCATGACGTAATGGGGGGGTGTTATCTCTTTTGTCGAAAATCAGCCGTTTTTGCTCGAACATTAAATGCCTCCAAATGGTATTTAATTAACTTCCCGGGGTGAAGAAACCCTTTTTGAGAACTCAGAGTGAGTAAATTGGCCATTTTCATGCACTTTTAACCATTCCATAAATCTTGTGTTTAGGGCCCCTGGAAGCATGAAAATCACTTTAAACATGCTAATTTTAGCTCTAACACTGATGATCCACCTACAAATGTGAACTGACGTTAAAAAATAAAACATTTGAAAACGGACCATTTTCCACATTTCTGAAGCATGACGTAATGGGGGGGTGTTATCTCTTTTGTCAAAAATCAGCTGTTTTTGATTGAACATTAAATGCCTCCAAATAGTATTTAATTCACTTCCCGAGCCCCTGGAAGCATGAAAATCACTTTAAACATGCTAATTTTAGCTCTAACACTGATGATCCACCTACAAATGTGAACCGACGTTCAAAAATAAAACATTTGAAAACGGACCATTTTCCACATTTCTGAAGCATGACGTAATGGGGGGGTGTTATCTCTTTTGTCGAAAATCAGCCGTTTTTGCTCGAACATTAAATGCCTCCAAATGGTATTTAATTAACTTCCCGGGGTGAAGAAACCCTTTTTGAGAACTCAGAGTGAGTAAATTGGCCATTTTCATGCACTTTTAACCATTCCATAAATCTTGTGTTTAGGGCCCCTGGAAGCATGAAAATCACTTTAAACATGCTAATTTTAGCTCTAACACTGATGATCCACCTACAAATGTGAACTGACGTTAAAAAATAAAACATTTGAAAACGGACCATTTTCCACATTTCTGAAGCATGACGTAATGGGGGGTGTTATCTCTTTTGTCAAAAATCAGCTGTTTTTGATTGAACATTAAATGCCTCCAAATAGTATTTAATTCACTTCCGAGCCCCTGGAAGCATGAAAATCACTTTAAACATGCTAATTTTAGCTCTAACACTGATGATCCACCTACAAATGTGAACTGATGTTCAAAAATAAAACATTTGAAAACGGACCATTTTCCACATTTCTGAAGCATGACGTAATGGGGGCGTGTTATCTCTTTTGTCGAAAATCAGCCGTTTTTGCTCGAACATTAAATGCCTCCAAATGGTATTTAATTAACTTCCCGGGGTGAAGAAACCCTTTTTGAGAACTCAGAGTGAGTAAATTGGCCATTTTCATGCACTTTTAACCATTCCATAAATCTTGTGTTTAGGGCCCCTGGAAGCATGAAAATCACTTTAAACATGCTAATTTTAGCTCTAACACTGATGATCCACCTACAAATGTGAACTGACGTTCAAAAATAAAACATTTGAAAACAGACCATTTTCCACATTTCTGAAGCATGACGTAATGGGGGGGTGTTATCTCTTTTGTCAAAAATCAGCTGTTTTTGCTTGAACATTAAATGCCTCCAAATAGTATTTAATTCACTTCCCGAGCCCCTGGAAGCATGAAAATCACTTTAAACATGCTAATTTTAGCTCTAACACTGATGATCCACCTACAAATGTGAACTGACGTTCAAAAATAAAACATTTGAAAACGGACCATTTTCCACATTTCTGAAGCATGACGTAATGGGGGGGTGTTATCTCTTTTGTCAAAAATCAGCCGTTTTTGCTCGAACATTAAATGCCTCCAAATGGTATTTAATTAACTTCCCGGGGTGAAGAAACCCTTTTTGAGAACTCAGAGTGAGTAAATTGGCCATTTTCATGCACTTTTAACCATTCCATAAATCTTGTGTTTAGGGCCCCTGGAAGCATGAAAATCACTTTAAACATGCTAATTTTAGCTCTAACACTGATGATCCACCTACAAATGTGAACTGACGTTCAAAAATAAAACATTTGAAAACGGACCATTTTCCACATTTCTGAAGCATGACGTAATGGGGGGGTGTTATCTCTTTTGTCAAAAATCAGCTGTTTTTGCTTGAACATTAAATGCCTCCAAATAGTATTATGGCTGAGATACCCGCCACCCCCTCTCAACACGATCCCAAAAAGGAGGGAAACCGGAAACAGTTCTTGAAAGTTTTTGGATGTGGGAGGGAGTGACCCTCCCGCGGCCGTATTTATTAAAACAAAAAATTAAACATTAAACGTTTCATGTTATGTACAATTTCATTATCACATTGCGATGTTTGGCTAAGCTTAACATATTCTCTAATACAGAGGTTCTCCTAGCCGAACTAGCATCCTACAAAACATTCTCTATAACACTGAAATTGTACATCCTAACGTTTAAGGGCCAACGGCAAGGTCATAACCGGTGTCAAGATCCCTAACCAGACTTACCCCTCCCACTTGGGAGGGGCGACAGCACAGAGGCTTACCTCAAGTGCAACTACTAACAATTTCCCTTGACTTGACGGGGGCACTTAAGACTCGACGCCATTTAAAGGTCGTTCGAAGACTTGTGTGTGGTATCTAGAAGGTATCGTGGAC
Organism: Lissotriton vulgaris; assembly: GCF_964263255.1. NCBI lineage: Eukaryota > Metazoa > Chordata > Amphibia > Caudata > Salamandridae > Lissotriton > Lissotriton vulgaris. Next base: position 58,596 of record NW_028244059.1, read on the forward strand.
CTCCCCCCACCCCACACAACTTACCGCATCTGCCGTCGCAGATGACACTGGCCCCGGGAAATTCCCCAGGAGGGGGCTGTAACCCCTCCTACAAAGGAAGGGGCCTTGACCGCCTTTCCTTTACTTCCGGCGACCCGCCCTTAGACGGGACCGCCTCCCCATTGAGGGGCCAATGGCCACCTCTCCCGAGCGCTCCCATCCGTGTTGGGTGACGCCCACTCATAGGGATCTACCAATTAGTGCTCACCGATCATGACCTTACCGCCTACCAAAAATAAATACGACAATTCTTACCCAAATCTATGAAAACATTGGTCGCTACGACCGAAAGAGCATGCTTCAAAAGCAACATTATATCAAATCATTTTAATTGTAACAAACTACACGATAATCACCATACTTTATTATGATCAACAACAAACTGATACTTTCACAGCCTGTAAACAAAACAGAAAAACATACTTATAAATTCACTTTATTGCACAACAAATTGCTGTCCTCAGGGGCTGGTGGGTGGGTCAAAATTGGCTCTTCGTTCTGTCCCGAGCTCACGTGTAGCGAGGAGGTGCAGCTTCGGAGCACAAGAACAAGAGGACGTCTTCTGGTCTTGCGTCCCTTTTTATCCGTCTTCAGGGCGGGCGTAAACCCGCCCCTGCCCGCCCCGGGGGCGGGGCTGGCTACGTCGGTGTCTAGGCCAGCCCACTCTAGGGCGGGAAAAAGCGCGCCCCGGCTACGCCGCTTCGGGCATACCAGCCGAGACGCGCCTCCCGCCCCAAAATGGCTTCCCGGGGGGATCGAGGCACTCCGCCATACGTGCGGGGGGACCGAGTGGTCGCCCCTTTCCATATGGCTGAGATACCCGCCACCCCCTCTCAACACGATCCCAAAAAGGAGGGAAACCGGAAACAGTTCTTGAAAGTTTTTGGATGTGGGAGGGAGTGACCCTCCCGCGGCCGTATTTATTAAAACAAAAAATTAAACATTAAACGTTTCATGTTATGTACAATTTCATTATCACATTGCGATGTTTGGCTAAGCTTAACATATTCTCTAATACAGAGGTTCTCCTAGCCGAACTAGCATCCTACAAAACATTCTCTATAACACTGAAATTGTACATCCTAACGTTTAAGGGCCAACGGCAAGGTCATAACCGGTGTCAAGATCCCTAACCAGACTTACCCCTCCCACTTGGGAGGGGCGACAGCACAGAGGCTTACCTCAAGTGCAACTACTAACAATTTCCCTTGACTTGACGGGGGCACTTAAGACTCGACGCCATTTAAAGGTCGTTCGAAGACTTGTGTGTGGTATCTAGAAGGTATCGTGGACCTCCCCCCACCCCACACAACTTACCGCATCTGCCGTCGCAGATGACACTGGCCCCGGGAAATTCCCCAGGAGGGGGCTGTAACCCCTCCTACAAAGGAAGGGGCCTTGACCGCCTTTCCTTTACTTCCGGCGACCCGCCCTTAGACGGGACCGCCTCCCCATTGAGGGGCCAATGGCCACCTCTCCCGAGCGCTCCCATCCGTGTTGGGTGACGCCCACTCATAGGGATCTACCAATTAGTGCTCACCGATCATGACCTTACCGCCACAGGTCCGGATAGTTGACCGGCTATCCGGACCCCCCACAAAACTCCTACCTAAAGGTCATGTTTTAACGATTTTAACCAAGCTAAGAAGTCTCCTATGAGTAACTCATTGCCCACCCTCGACAAATGCACACCATCCCCCAAATACATACTGTCATCATTAATACAACTATGCGAGATCGAATGCAATGTCTTGGAACGGAACAACCTACTCACTTTGTTATTCAATTTTCTAACCGAATGATTTAACGCAGGGATCGAGATAGCCCCCCGCCATACTTTTCGTGGGATCATATGAGACCACGCAATTATGCACCCCGGAACTCTCCTTGCTAACCAACTTACCGTGGAAAGCATAGACTCCAGGAGAAGTCGTCTACCGGTGGTGACCAAATCATTGCCCCCCAAATGCACTATGACTATGGACGGCGGTGACCTCATCCGCTCTAACAAACCCTCAAAGAATGCCTGAAACTGGTCAATACAGAGACCGCCCCTTCCGTAGAAGGACACTCTGTACCCGTATTCCCCAGGTACGTGAATCATGTCACCTGCTTTGAATACGTCCGCGGCCCGTCTCACGTATGAGTGGCCCACGACCCACACCTCCTTCCTCACAGCCGGTGATGTGCGACCGCTGGCCTGGTGTTGGGTCGACTGCACAGTCCGCCCTGCCGCGTAGGCTTGCGCAACTGCAAACAAACAAAAGACAAGAGGCGTGAGTACAAGATTACAGCTTCACAACATGTGCAATCGCACGTACCTCTTATAACAATTGGAGGACCAGCGCCCCACACGTTTTACTTGT
>NW_028244060.1:0-143118 GCF_964263255.1 Lissotriton vulgaris
ATAATTCCAGAGGCCCTTGTGACAGATCGTGCACTCAGCACCTAACTGCCCAAAAGAGCTGGTGTCAAATCTGATAGTGAGTATATTATAGCCATTTGGAAGGACGCAGTTTATTCGTACTGGGAATTCCCCAGCTGCTGAGAAAATGAGTCGGCCTCTACGTGTAACACTTTATAAAAGAAACACTGCAGAAATAAACAAGCGTCTGCATACATTGCTATAGCGCCTACGTATGAAACGCCGCCAGACACTTAAATCTGACACCTGATTGTGAACACACTGGGCTTTCAATAATTTCTATGCTTAAAACCCTCTAACACAGGAGAGACCAGATGACTTCACAAGGAAATAACACGAGGTTGTAGGAGTTCGCGAGGCAAGATTTGGGTAGAACGGTGAAGGAGAGGAAGAATGAAAGAATGAATGAAAAGAGAGGGGACAGAAGAAGTTCTGCAAGATGGAAGGAGAGAAGACAGGATAACACCTACAGGAAAGAAAGGAGATTGGGAGTTAGGTTCAGGGAAATGTGGATAGGAAGAAGAGAAAAATTTGAAAGGAAACGATGCGAAATGAGCGACTAGAGAAAAAGTCATGGTAATAAAACAGAGAGAGGCAAGGAGAGGGAGAGGAGACGAGGGAAATACAATTAGATAAAGGAATTTAAGAGAAGAGGTAATACATGAAAGAACGAGTCTAAGAGGAAGAAAGAGTGATGAGGTGAGGTTAGAAGAGAAAACAGAAGAGAAAGCACAAGAGAACAGAAGTGCAGGTGTGGGTGAGATGCGAGGTGAGAGGAACGCGGAGAGGGAAAAGAAACAAGAAGAGAGAATACAATGCGAGAAAGGAGGTAAAAAATATGACAAGGGAGTGTAGAGAAATGAAGAAGACGAGGGTGAACGAGAGGGGCGCTATGACAGAAGAGAGAAGAAGTGATGAGACATGAAGATGGAAAAGGAGATGAAAGCGAAAGGGGGAGGAAAGAGGAGGCGCTGTGGACGGTGGGAGAGATAAAAGCCATAAGGAGAAATGAGTAAAAGTTGGGGTACTTGAGCTGGAATTAGAGAAATAACTAGTCTAGAATGGAGACAGCGAAATAACGGCACAAGGGAGGAAATAAAGGCGTGGGGGTAGAAACGAGCAGAGATCAGTGAAACGAAGTCGTCCAGAAGAGAGCGTGAGTGGTTGGGTTGTACAGCGAAAGTAAGAAAAATGATATCTGGAAAGTAAAAAGACGAACGAGATGGGAAGATACAAGTTATCTACACAATACACAGCTCAGTGTTTGGGCAGCAGTGCTGTTGAATCCCTAGCGCAACCGGTACCCCGCCCCTTTTCATACAGCAGTGGGAACCGAATTCGGTAAAATTCGTCTTTTCTGGACATTAGTGTCAAATGAATGGCATCTAAGCACTACTCTTGGCCATAGTGGAGACTGAGGTATCACAAATCACAGGGGTTGGAGACTGAGTTAGCCGATTCACTTCCGTGTTTAGGTGTTGAGTTTCCCGCATCCAGTCTGTGGTGTGAAATTAATCACTTTTAGGTCATGCTGTTATCCGAGTCACCTCTAGGCCCTCGGCCTCCGTTTCACGAGCTCACTGCACCAAACTAAGGCAGGAAGCATCGGGAGCAGCGCAGATTGTCAGAAGTCCAGTCTTTGGCCTCTTTGCTGATACTATTGAGCATCCAAGCATCCACAGAAGCATGTTAGGACCTAGTTTAAGTCCCCTATGTAATTATTATCATTAGTCTGAGACAGTCTATCCCAAACCTGCAAGTGTCTATCCCAAGCGGAGGGTCTCTCTCTCGCCTCAAAGGCGGGCGTGTAGTAGCGCTGGAGGGAGGGAGGCGGTGGGTAACCGAAGCGCTGCACTCACACTCCACAAAGATTTTAGCACCTAGAATCCTTCCGAGGTCCGGGGTGTGGGCGAAGTAGTTGTGCAGCATGCCCTCATGTTCTGTACTACGGGGATAGAAGAAGAGTAACACAACGGTTGTATGATGTTACAACGCGATCCAAAAGATCGCGGTACAATCACAGCGCATCTTTTACAACGCAAGTCGTTACCACGACTTGCGCTGTAGGGTGCTGGACTTAGGAATTGTAAGATTTATTATTCCAACTCCAGCCTACGTACAGTAGGGAAGGTGTTGGAATAGTAAATCTACTATTCCTTAGTCTAGAGCGCCCTCCAGCGCAAGTTGTGGTAACGGCTTGCGTTGTAAAAGACGCGTCATAATGGCACCGCAGTATTTTGACCGCGGTGTAAAGGCTGTTTACCAACACAACACACACTCAGCTGTATAACCACAAAAAATTAACAAACGATGCTCACTCGTTGCGTCTGTGTGCTGCTGCTGTGTGGATTCCTCACAGCTGCTAAAATATAGATCGAAGAAAGCAAGAGGGGGCCGTGTTGTAGCGCTGGAGGGAGGGGTGGGTTACCGAAGCTCTACACTCACACTCCGCAAGGTCTTTAGCGCCTAGAATCCTTCTGAGGTCAGGGGTGTGGGCGCTCCTCTGACACTTATGTCTTTCGTTTTAACTGTGATGAGACGAGAGAAATCAAAGCTATAACCAGTGATGGTGAGACGGGAGAAAATAAAGCTATAACCAGTGATGGTGAGACGAGAAAAAACAAAGCTATAACCAGTGATGGTGAGACGAGAGAAAACAAAGCTATAACCAGTGAGTTCTGCCGTTCCACTTGGACGGCCTCGGCCTGCTTTCCTTTGGTTTGTTATCTTTATGGGGCCATCTGTTTGACCCCCATAAATATAACAAAGCTTTTACGGAAGAAGGAAGTCAGGTCAGTCCGTCCAAGTGGGACGGCAGAAATAGAGAAAAGTGTACATCACTGCAAGCTCTTTTCCAATGGCTGGCCACCGTTTAGCATAAACCGTGACGCTGGCCAATGGGAAAGAGGGGCGGGGCTTAAAGCCTGTTACTGAAACCTCCTGAAAACACTAAATCTCGCCAGCGAGACTGCGCATGTGCACAGCTCTAGGCTTCGACCTAAAAACACTAGAGGCAGCGAGGGAGTGGGAGGCGCTGGTGGCAGCATTACAAATACCTGAGAAGGACTCAGAGGTTGGCTCAACCTTGGAAGCACCAATTGGCTCCCCAAGCCTCTTGGGAGTGGTAGAGTAATATTGTACATACCCTGCGGTATATTAGTCAGACTCAGTTAGTGGTGAGTCCAACTTTATTGTGTTGCTGTTATTGGGGGCACCATGACAAAGGAGATAGATGTTCCTATACTTTCTGAGCTGCGAGTAGGTAGGGCACACCAGTGGTACGAAAGAGGGGAGAGGGAGATAGGTTTAGATGGGTTTCAGCCTTGCATTTACTCTTTTCAACTATTGTATCAATTATTCCGCCCTTGTTTGATGCCCAGAATTGAATTTGTCACTGTGAAGCGGGACAATATACTATCGAGAAGAGGGTGATTGATTAGAGGTGATAGCTATCAGTACAGAACATGGGTTCCTTGTTCCTGCCATGATGATGATAAGATAAGTGGGGTAGCAGGGTCAAAGATAGATATCTGTACTGCTGAGCTGCAAGCCTGATGTTTTTTGGAACATCAATAAAAATATATATATTTTTAAAAATCAGTCTTCCTCAGCTGGAGCGCTAATTTTGCTTGGATGGTTCTGCGGGGAAGCTAAAGTTCACAATGTAAATAATGTGGCGAGGAAGACTTGACTCGGAGTAATGAGGATTACCAGCAAGTACCTGGGGCATCAGTTCACATTCCACTTTAGAAAAAAGTGTACAAATGAAGTCTTTACCAACAACTACTAATCAACACTTACACATAAAAAAAGTATTGTTAACAAACCCAGTAGAGCCACAATAACCATATATAGTATGCAAACACAGCATAGAGCCCCAAACGGCTATCCCTAAACATGCACAGAGAAAAGAAGCCTCAGGCAACTCCATAAAGCAGCAAAATGACATGGTCTACAACAATAATGCCACACGCAGCGCCAATCACAATAACAAGGGATATAAACAACACATCATCAACAAACGCCAGCTCCCTCCTCAAAGATCCCTTTGGCAACGGAGAGTCTATCAGCCTCCCAAACCACAAGAATAATCACAGTAATGTGTCAGCATCCGGAATGACACCCGATCGTTTCTCCGGCATCAGCCCTCATGTCAGAATACATTTACCCATGTATACACCCAAAGAATACATCTTTGAATGCTACGTCTTTGAATCCTGCCGCTTTTGCAAAAAAAGAGTAAATACTTAGGACCGTATTTAGAGACTGATAGATGGGAAATTTCGTCACCAACATGATCAATGCACTTTTAATACAGCAGACAGGACATCTGTCCCGTTTGTGACACAGTATTCCAACCATGGAGCTCTAGAAAAGGCCCTCAGTACTCAAATATTACCCAATGTACAAAGGCAAGGATGTCAATAAAACAAAGTGAGGTGAATGATTTCCGCACAGTAGCAAATTGTTCCTCAGTTTGAAGAACACTGCATACACATTAAATAGTCAATAAGGCAGCTTTTCCTCTACAAGCTGTGGTCCTGTTATTGGTGATATCTCTGGTACCTGGCAGATTTTGTACTTGACGCTTTCAGATATAGACTATTCTGAAAAAAATGGGGTTACATGAGGAGTCACACCTGTTATTTAAAAAAACCCTCACTCACGAACCTAGTTGGTGACATGCTTCATCATTGGATTCCCACCCGAGGGGCAGAATGCCTCTCGGGTGTGCTACGACGCCTGATTGCAGCGGAGCATTTTTTTTTTAAACAGTGAAGATTTAAAATACCTTTACCTATTCCAGAAAAATTATTTATTAATGGATAAGTAAGGCAAGATTAAAACTAGCAATGGTGGATGTAAAAACTGGTTAGATTGGCCAGTCTACATGTTTCAGCCTTCGTTTGCAATTAGCGAGGCTTTCTTCAGGAAACAGGATTGTCATGGGGGTATGCGCACGCTGAGGCGCACAAACACCTATGACAAATGAGTACTGTAGAACTTGCAGTTTTAGTGGGCCTTCAGCACAGTCTGAAAGCAAGAGTAGTACGGAATGTAGATAATTCCTACGTCATGGATCCTAGCGGGGGGTGGCTTGTAGTCACAAGTACACCAAATCCAATAAGGATATTGATCTATAAAATAGGGTGGTATCTCTGCTACCTTTCTTGAAAACCAGAACTATGATCGATAGGGACCAAGTACTAGGCAATTCCTTGCTTATTGCAGCGTTTATAACCATAGTGAGGATTGGCACCCATAGTTGGGGTTTGGATAAAAAAAAGTCCGGAGGGATGCCTTCAGGGCCAGGTCCTTTATGCTTAGACAACCCAGCTATACCTTTACTGCCTTCCTTGGCTGTAATGAGAAGGGACGACTTCCCGACGACTCCATCTTGATGGAGGTCTGCTTGCTGCAGAACATTTCCTGAAAATGACATACCCATTCCTCTTCAGTAATATTTATATCTAAGGGCTCAAAGGTTTCCCCTGACAGAAAAGGGCAATTAATAACGCTCCAAAACTGGGTACTATTTTTCTGGCGACAAACCTCATTGAGTTTGCTCCAAGCCTCCTCTTTTACCTCAGTCTTCTGCCTCGCTATTTCAGCTTTGTATATCCCTTGACACACCCCTACTGTGGCGGGATTCCTTGGAATGGTACTCAAGGTCGCCCTCAGGTTCCTGGCTGCACTAAACAGCCATGATCAAACCAACTCCTGGCACCTTCCTTCAGGGACGTGGGTGGGGCCTCCAGAAGTCTAATTGTTCGTGAAATAGCCGAAAATGCCTCCTACAGGGCATCTGCCTCTCCACGTCCAGTTGTACAGATGTCGATTTCCCTCTAACATTGTACCATAAGGGTCTGATAAAAAGAGTCCGAGAATATCTGCTCTCACCTAAGCCTTCTGCTCTGATCTGCTACCCTTAAAGATCCGCTAGGATATCCCTACCTTGGGCCAAGTGGTCAAGATACACATCAGGTCATGATTGCTATAATGCTGCCTCAACCGAGAAATCTAAAAGAAGTTGGAAAAAGGGGCAAGAGACAAAGATATAATCTATTAGCGTTGAGCACCCCCTTCCAATAAAAGTCGGGAGTAGGCACTTCCTACTATGAGCCACCCTGGTCCTTGACATAATTAAATCAAACTCATCAGCTAGTGCATTAAGGCTATCTCACTGGACGGTATGATCAACATGCAAACCTGCCGACCGGGGGCATCCCATTCTGGATTTGGAACCTGCATCTGGGTCCCCACAAAGATGGATGTTAAAATCTCCTGCGATAACAAGGTGACCTATCAGGGAACCCTTTGTGTCCAAATTCCTTAACCCCTTCGATGCTCATGACGGAATGGTTCCGTCATGAGCATCGGTGCCCCTGTGCTCATGACCGAACCATTCCGTCATGAGGCCAGGGGCATGGAACCCCTCTGCTGCAGACAGCAGAGGAATTTCCTTTTCTCCCCTGTGACGTTGGGAGCTGGGGAAGAGCTTCCCCAGCTCCCGAGGCCCCCTCCCTGGTTTCTGTTCAATGACGATCAGCGCGCTCGTCGCGCTGTCATCATTGAACACAAACCGAAACTGAAATGAGCCTTTAGGCTCATTTCAGTTTCACTTTCTACTTGCTCAGGGGGTTATCTCAGCCCCCTGAGCACGTAGAGAGACGAGAGAGGTGTCATTGGAAAGGGGAGAATCCCCAAGCAGGGATCCACTCACTAGACAACAGGGACGGGGGAGCGGCCACTTGGGCCAGGGCCTTCACTCCCCCCATAAAGAAATTAACATTATTCAGTCTTTCTGCCCCCCTGGGGGGCAGATGGGGCAGTAGCCCCCAATTTGTCACCCCGGGGGGGGGGGGCAGAAAGCCCACTTGCCACCAGGGGATTTTTCTCGTGCAAATTTTTTTAGGGTGGGGGATGCCCGAAACGGGTACGCCAATGCCCCCACCCCCGCCACCATTACAGCCTGGGGCAGATGGAGGCAGTAGCCCCCAATCTGTACCCCCGGAGTGGCAAAAAGCCCACTAGACGCCAAGGATATTTTGGGGCAAATCTGAATTAGGGTGGGGGCTGGCCAAAATGGGCATGCCGATGCCCCCACCCCTCCCCACAAAAATTACAGCCTTTCTGCCCACCCCTGGGAGGCAGATGGGGGAATGAGCCCCCAATCTGCCCCGGGGGGCAAAAAGCCCAGTAGAGGCCAGGGATTTTTTGGGCAAATTTTAATTAGGGTGGGGGCATTATCATGCCCGTTTTGGGCAGCCCCCACTCTAATTAAAATTTGCCCAAAAAACTCCCTGGCATCTAGTGGACTTTCTGCCCCCCCCGGGGGCATTAGCCCCCAATCTGCCCCGCCAGGGGGGGGGCAAAAAGCCCACTAGACGCCAGGGATTTTTTGGGGGGCAAATTTGAAAAAGGGTGGGGCTGCCCAAAACAGGCATGCCCATGCCCCCACCCACTCCCCCACAAATATTACAGCCTTCCTGCCTCCCCTGAGGGCAGAAAGGCCAGTAGCCCCTAATCTTCCCCACCTGGGGGGCAAAAAGCCCACTAGACACCAGGGATTTTTTAAGGCAAACATTTATTCGGGTGTGGCATTGGCATGCCGTTTTGGGCAGGCCCTACCCTAATTAAAATGTGCACAAAAAACTCCTTGGCGTCTAGTGGACTTTCTGCCCCACTTGGGAGGAAGATGGGGCACAACCCCCCAATCTGCCCCGCTGGGGGGGGGGGGGGCAAAAAGCCCACTAGATGCCAGGAATTTGTTTTGGGCAAATTTGAATTTGGATGGGCTGCCCAAAACGGGCATGCCCATGCCTCCACCCTCTCCCCAACAAAAATGACAACCTTCCTTCCCCCCCCCTGAGGGCAGATGGGGCAGTAGCCCCCAATCTGCCCCCCTGGGGGGCAAAAAGCCCACTAGAAACCAGGAATTTTTTTGGGCACATTTTTTTTAGGGTGTGGCATTGGCATGCTCATTTTGGGCAGACCCCACCCTTATTCAAATTTGCACAAAAAACTCCCTGGCGTCTAATGGACCTTCTGTCCCATCTTAGAGGCTGATGGGGGCAATACCCCCAATCTGCCCCACCGGGGGGGCAAAAAGCCCACTAGACGCCAGGGATTTTTTTGGGGCAAATTTGAATTTGGGTGGGGCTGCCTAAAACAGGCTTGTGCATGCCCCCACCCCCAGAGCCTTCCTGCCCCCGTTGGGGCAGATGGGACAGTATCCCCCAATCTGCCTCTCCCTGGGGGGCAAAAAGCCCACTAGACACCAGGGTTTTTTTTTGAAAAATGTTTTTTTGGGGTGGGGGCATTGGCATGCCCTATTTGGGAAGACCCCACCCTAATAAAAATTTGCTAAAAAAAATCCCTGGCATCTAGTAGGCTTTCTGCCCCCCTGGGGGGCAGATGGGCGCATTAGCCCCCAATCTGCACCCACGGGAGGGGCAAAAACCCACTAGTCGCCAGAGAATTGTTTTGGGCAAATTTGAATTTGGGTGGGGGCTGCCCAAAACGGGCATGCCAATGCCCCCACCCCCTCCCCCACTAAAATTACAGCCTTCCTGCCCCTCCCGGAGGCAGATGGGGCAGTAGCCCCCAATGTGCCCCCCGGGGGGGGCAAAAAACCCACTAGACACCAGGGATTTTTTTGGGCACATTTTTATAAGGGTGGGGGCTGTCCAAAACGGGCATGTCAATGCCCCTACCCCCCCCCAGAAAAAATAGCCACAGTGTTTCTGCCCTCCTTGGGGGCATATTGGGGGAACCCCACCCCCGAAATCCCCCCCAGGGCGGCAGAAAGCCGACTAGGCAGAGATTTTTTTAGCAATATGCCTACCTGTGGATTTTGGGCCCAAGCGCAGTCGGCACATAGGGAAACCTAGCAAACTTGTACATTTTTGAAAACTAGACACACAGGGAAATCCAGAATGGGGTGACTTGACTGGCTCTCACAGGTTCTGTTACCCAGAATCCCTTGCAAACCTAAAAACGTGTCCAAAAAACCAAATTTTCCTCACATTTCTGTGTTGGAAAGTTTTGGAATCTGCGAGAATCCACAAAATTGCATGCACCCCATGTTCCCGAAAGCCTTCTGAGAAAAATGGTACCTCACTTGTGTGGGTAGGCCTAGTGCCCGTGACAGGCAAGGGCCAAAAACCTATTGAGGCGACATCAAAATTACCTAATACAAAACAAACTGGTTTTGCAAAGGTTGGTGCCATGAGTTTTTGGCCCCAGGCTTAGCGGGCATCTAGGGAAACCTATCAAACCCACACATTTATGAAAACTAGACACCCCGGGGAGTCTAGCGAGGTATGGCTTGCATGGGTCCCCTAACATTTTCCTACCCAGAATCCCCTGCAAATTCAAATTTAGCTGAAAATAATCACTTTTTTCTCAAATTTCTGTGTAGGAAAGTTCCGGAATCTACGTGGATCCACAAATTTCATCCCACCCAGCATTCCCCAAGGTCTCCCTATAAAAATGATACCTCACTCGTGTGGGTGGGTCAAATACCCGCGACAGGCAAGTGCCCAAAACTTATTGAGGCAACATCAAAATGACCTATCACAAAACAAACGGGTTTTACAAGGGGGGGGTCACCTGGGTTTTTGTCCGCGGGCTCGGCGACCATCTTCGGAAACTACTAAACCCAAACACTTCTGAAAACTAGACACCCGGAGGAGTCCAGCGAGGTATGGCATGCGTGGGTACCTCAATGTTTTCCTACCCAGAAATCCCTGCAAATCTCAAATTTAGCTAACAAAAACACTTTTTCCATACACTTTTGCGTGGGATCACCGTGCCGGCAAAAATGTCCTACCACCCAGCTTTCCCTTGTTCTCCCGCGTAAAATAATACCTCACTTGTGTGGGTGGGCCAAAGGCCTGTGACTGGGAAGAGCCCAAAACATAGGGATTTAGAGTATAGCACAGAGAATTCTAAGCGCTACATTTTTTTAAAAATACGTTTTTTGCCAGTTCTGCTTTGGAAACCCACAAAAGTGAGGTATCATTTTACTCAATTTCAAAAAGCTTTATTCGATTTTTTACAATCATAAAAGCATATACAACCAGCAATATATTAGGATTACTGGTTAAAACAGATGTCTGGCATGAATTCATATAAAACCCAATAAAAAAGAGAAGATTTTAGATCAATAAAACCACAAGTTAAAAAGTTAAAACATTGTATTAATCGACATTATATAATGTACAATATAAAAATAGTTAAATCAAATCAAGGACAAAGTGCAATTTGGCGCGCCCTCAAGATCCAAGCGCAGCCTAGGAATTTCGCCATAGCCAGTGCAATCGGTAGCGATGCATCTGTGCGCAAAATTCGATCAGCCTCCGCCGCTGCCCTGGTACCCAAAAGCTTACAGATAGGTAACAACCAAGCCCGCCGTGGGGCAGCATATACATCACAAACCCAGAGAATATGTGCCGTTGTCTCATTACTGGCAGTGCATCCTGGGCACCCAGCTGGGGTATCTGGTGACCATTTCAAGGTGAAAGATCTTACAGGGAGGAACCCCACCCTGAACTGGAAGTACAATTTGCGATCCATAGGTTTCGTGATTGCATCCCAATATAATTCCATCCTAGGGACCAGTTTATGGTCCATAAAGCGGCTAGTAAGGGAAGAAGACTCTTGTTGTCTTGCATTATTCAGTGAAAACAGTTCCCAGTACTTAGCCTTTAACAAAGATTTAGATGGAAAAATGGAGTTTGCGGTCCACAATACAGTCAGTCCTAGCTCCCCTAAAAGAAGTCGGTCTGCCCTGAGCCATTTAATTTGATGTAATGTGTCTGACTTAATGATATCTAGGAAACCCTGGGCATAGCCAACACGTTCGGGAGTGGTCCACAATCTCCTCCAATAGAGGAGTGGAGGCAATTTGGCTATAGCTGCAATGGGTTTCTTACCTAGATCTAACAACAATGGACACATAGGAGAGCTCTGGGGAAGTCCGGTTATATTTCTTAGAAACCTGTTCTCTACTGAGGTAAGAGCTACAAGGTTCTCACAGCCCCACACCTCTGAACCATACAATGCTGAACTAACAGCCTTCAGATTATAGATTTCAAGGACGGAACTGATAGGCTTGGAAAGGGTGCGATTGTACTCCTGACAGGGCGCCCCAGATATCTGTTTGAGTTTGAGAGAGGCTATGTCGATTTGCCGGCCCCACTTCATACTACCTTTGAAGTTAACTCCCAAATAGGAATCATTTCACTCGGGACACTAAGGGGAACACTGTGGGGTCGGAAATTTGTTCCGGCATGGTGATTCCACACACAAATATGTGGAAAATGTGTTTTTTTCAGCTAAAATGGAGGTTTGCATGGCAATCTAGTTGGGAAAACTTTGAGGGATCCATGCAAGCCACATCTCATTGGACTCCCTCGGGTGTCTAGTTTTTAAAACTTTGGGTTTGGTACTTTCCCAAGATGGCCTCCAAGCCCTCGGCCAAAATCTCAGGTGCCACCCCCCAAAACCAGGTAGTTTTGCCATTGGTAATTTTGAAGTCTCCACAGTACGATTTGGGTCATTTCGTTGCAGCCACTATGCCTTGCCACACAAGTGAGATACCATTTTTATCGGGAGACCATGGAGAACGCTGGGTAGGAGGAAATTTGTGGATCCACGCAGAATCCAGAACTTTACCACACAGAAATGTGAGAAAAAACGGAATTGTTCGGCGGAATTGAGATTTGCAGTGGATTCTCTGTAGGAGAATGATAAGGGACTCATGCAAGCCATACCTCGCTGGACTCCTCCGGGTGTCTAGTTTCCAAAAATGTGTGGGTTAGGTAGCTTTCCCTAGATGGCTGCTGATCCCCGGGCCAAAATCTCATGGGAACCCCTTGCAAAACCATGTTGGTTTGTGATAGGTAATTTTGATGTCGCCTCAATTGGTTTTTGGCCCTTGCCTGTCACGGGTCCTTGACCCACCCACGCAAGTGAGTTACCATTTTTATTGGGAGACCCGGGGGAACTCTGAGTGGGAGGAAATTTGTGGATCCACGCAGATTCCAGAACTTTCCACCACAAAAATGTTGGGAAAATGTGGTTTTTTTTTTACAATGTTTTAGGTTGGCAAGGGATTCTGGGTAACAGAACCTGGTGGGAGGCAGTCTTGTCACCCCATCCTGGATTCCCCTGGGTGTCTAGTTTTCAAAATTGTATAGGTTTTCTAGGTTTACCTAGGTGCCGGCCGAGCTATGGTTCAAAAACGACAGCTAGGCACTTTGCCAAAAAAGGGTCATTTTTCACTGCGAAATTGAGGTGTGACCACGTTGCGTTTTGCTCCGTTTCCTGTCACGGGCACTAGGCCGACCCACACAAGAGAGGTACCATTTTTCTTGGAAGACTTTGGGGAACACGGGGTATGTGGAAATTTGTGGATCCACGCAGATTCCAGAACTTTCCACGACAGAAATGTGGTTAAAATGTGATTTTTTTGACAATTATTTAGGTTTGCAAGAGATTCTGGGTAACAGAACGTGGTGGGAGGCAGTCAAGTCACCCCATCCTGGATTTGGTGTATAGTTTTAAAAAATGTATAGGTTTTCTAGGTTTCTCTAGGTGCCGGCAGAGCTAGGGTTCAAAAACTACAGCTAGGCACTTTGCCAAAAGAGGGTGATTTTTCACTGCGAAATTAAGGTGTGTCTATGTTGTGTTTTGTGCAGTATCCTGTCGCGGGCACTAGGCTGACGAGACAAGTGAGGTACCATTTTTCTCGGAAGACTTTGGGGAACGTGGGGTGGGTGGTCATTTGTGGATCCACACAGATTCCAGAAGTTTCCACCACAGAAATGTGGGGGAAATGTGTTTTTTTTACAATTGTTTAGGTTTGCAAGGGATTCTGGGTAACAGAACCTAGTGGGAGGCAGTCAAGTCACCTCATCCTGGATTCCCCTGGGTGTCTAGTTTTCAAAATTGTATAGGTTTGCTAGGTTTCCCTAGGTGCCGGCCGAGCTAGGGTATTAAAATTACAGCTAGGTACTTTGCCAAAAAAGGGTCATTTTTCACTGCGAAATTGAGGTGTGACAACATTGCGTTTTGCGCCATTTCCTGTCGCAGGCACTAGGCCGACCCACACAAGTGAGGTACCATTTTTCTCAGAAGACTTTGGGGAACGCGGGGTGGTGGAAATTTGTTGATACACGCAGATTCCAGAACTTCCCACCGCAGAAATGTGGAGAAAATTTGGTTTTTTTGGACAATTTCTTAGGTTTGCAAGGGTTTCTGGGTAACAGAGCCTGATGGAAGGTAGTCAAGTCACCCCATCCTGGATTCCCCTGGGTGTCTAGTTTTCAAAAATGTATAGGTTTACTAGGTTTCCCTAGTTGCAGGCAGAGCTAGGGTTCAAAAACAACAGCTAGGCACTTTGCAAAAGAAGGGTCATTTTTCACTGCGAAATTGAGGTGCAACCACGTTGCGTTTTGCGCCGTTTCCTGCCGCAGGCACTAGGCCGATCCACACAAGTGAGGTACCATTTTTCTCAGAAGACGTTGGGTGTGTGGAAATTTGTGGATCCACGCAGATTCTACAATTTTCCACCACAGAAATGTGGGGAAAATGTGGCTTTCTTGACATTTATTTAGGTTTGCAAGGGATTCTGGGTAACAGAACATGGTGGCAGGCAGTTAAATCACCCTATCCTGGATTTCCCTGGGTGTCTAGTTTAAAAAAATGTATGGGTTTGCTAGGTTTCCCTAGGTGCCAGCAGAGCTAGGGTTAAAAAACGAGAGCTACACACTTCGCAAAAAAAGGGTAAATTTTAATTGTGAAAATGTGGTGTGTTCACGTTGGGTTTTGAGCCCTTTCCGGTCGTGGACACTATGCCTACCCACACAAGTGAGGTACCATTTTTATCTGGAGACTAAGGGTAATTCAGATTTGTAAAACAACTGTTATTGAGTTTTGATGCATTTCTGCCTTCCAAATGATAGACATTGTGTAAAAAAGAAGTCATTTTGAAAAATGACCAATAATTCACATGCTAGTATGAGTATTCCCAATTTTAAAAATGTGCAAATATGTACTGTTTCTAAACTCTATAATTTGTACCCATTTCAGAAATACATAGGTGTCTTTCATACCGATTTTTCCATGTATACATTTTCGCACAGTAATTGCTATATACCCGGTACATAATAAAAAGCCATTGCAAATTGCTGCTCAGTTTTTAACTCTGGGTTCTTCTGCTTCTTGGTGAACCTACAAGTCCTTTATATCCCCATAACTAGGAAGGTCCAGCGGATGTAACGCTATATTGCTTTCAAAGAGCTGTCATAATTACAAGAAGTTACAGGTGAAAACGTTGATATAAAAGGCTGTTTTTTTCAACTAATTTTCAATTTTTCCAATATTTATCTGTTAGTTTCTATAAAGAAACCTAGATGGATCTACACAAATGACCCCTTTCTTAATTCAGACCCGACCCTTGAGAAAATGAAATGGCCTGCAAGCAAACATTGTCGGTGGGTAATTCCTTCAAGGGGCATGAAATGTCCAGATAAACGTATATTAGCTGACCCCCCCTTAGGTCTACCTGACCGTGAAGCAGTAACTGGTACAAAAAAGGTCTTGAAACCCTTGAGGAAGATGTTAGAGGTAGCCCACGTCTCCTGGAGACAAATAATGCTAAATCCTTTAATAAAAGTGATCCATCTGGGCTCATTTATCTTGTTTGCTAGCCCTGCAATGTTCCAAGAAGTAAATTTGCAAGATTTAGCATGAAGTGTCCCAAATGGGTAAGGCCCCATGATGACTCCGTGTAGGGTTACTGGCTCTGCTGACTCGTCAACCATGAGTCAATCGCAAGCATCCAAAGAGTCCAAAGGAGCGAAGGGTTAAAGGTGGGAATGTCTTTGGTTACCAGCTGGCGAACCTGTTCCGGACGTCCTGGATGAGTAGGAAATTTCCAGGTGCCCGTCCAGTTGGGCCTTGGGGTGTCTGTAGAAATAACCTAGATGGAAGGGCATTATGGTCAAAGCTGGGCCCCAGATTGTTCTGGGACACCAAGTGTAAGATTCTCTCTACTAGGTGGAGCCTGTTGAAATTAACAATTACACAGTCTCCTACCCAGGTTTTAGTTGACCTACCCACCCAGGAATCTCTACGCACCATAATGATGTGTTTCTCTGACCTTAGTCCAAGAGTTGTGTTCCGATACAGCCAATGTAAAACCTTATTCTTGAGTTGATCAAATTTCTCAACAGCACTCAGGGGAAGTGGCGGGACATTGCCAAGTACAAACACATATGGAAGACATTCCGGGGGGAGATGTATTGTTGTAAGGAACTGCCATGGGTTCGCCCCCATAGGGTCTGGTACAATTGAATCTGGGTGAGCACCCCCTCCTCTTACAGCTATTAGGATTAACTGGGCCGGGACGGGCTATAGGGCACTGTGGCATTGGCACCCCTTTTCCATCCTTTGGGTTCACGGTCTACTTTGTACACAATTTTAGTCATTAGTGAGCCCATCCAGATGTCCATCAAGGCTTCCATGTCCACCTTGGTTAATGAGGTGTGTTTGCTCGCACAATGTCCATTCCCTTCTCACATTGGACGTTTGGCTTTTCCACCTGTAACAGGTCTTTTCCTTTTTACCTCCGTACCCCCCTGCTTTTAACATCCCTGGGTTGGCCATGTTACCCTCACCATTGAACGGTGAGCTACTTTGACCAGATGAAGTCCCAGATGCAGAATTGCTTGGGCGCAGTACAAGGTGCTACCCCCACTGCACTTGGTGGACTGGAAGCAAGGCAAAGTACAGGTGAGCGGGAGAGCCAACGAGACACCAGCTCGATTTCTTTGTCAATAATCCCTACTGCCCGCATTAAAAAGGCGTCCATCGTGGTGGGTGGAAGACCTGAATGTGCTAATGCCGCTCCTTTACGACTTCCCATCGCAAGGAAGGATTCGACCCAGATTAATAACAAACTTGAGTACCAGAGGGAATAAGAATAAGGATCTGCAGTTTAGTGTTCAGTCAGGCCATGCTTCTCCTGCTTCAAGAGAACAGTACACAAAAAGAACTCCTACCTCACAGATTTCATGGCAGGGAGTAGTCGCGAATATCCTCAGGGGCCCTTTCACGATCCTTGTAGACCAGCTCTGCTCGAAAGGCCAATCCCCTGCCGAACACCAAGTCAAGAGGGGGGTCCAGCCCAGCCTCTTCTGGGCTAGGATAGGCGCAGAAGGGCCCGCCCTTAACCCGGGTGCGTTCCGCACAGCGGGAGCCGCATCCTCTTTTAATGCACCTCTGGGCGTCTACTTCAGGCAGTCAGGCAGTCTGGGACTTGGGACTTGTTGTGAGAGTCCCCAATGTGGCAAACAAACAGGCAGGCTGGCACAAGTTAATGGGCTTCCCACACCACGGAAGCCTGCGTCTGCTTTTAAAGCACCTCAGGATGCACAGGTGTGGCGTGGGCAACCACTTCAGGCAGTTAGGCAGTCTGGGACTTTGAGTGAGAGTCCCCAGTGCGGCAAACAAGCAGACAGGCAGGCAAAAGTTAACAGGCTTCCTGCACCGTGGGAGCATGTGTTCTCTTTTAAAGCGCCTCCGGGCGCACAGGTGTGGCGTGGGCATCCACTTCAGGCAGTCTGGGACTTGTAGTCAGAGTCCCCAATGCGGCTAACAAGCAGTCAGGCAGGCAAAGGTTAACGGGCTTCCCACACCGCGGGAGCCCGCGCCACTTTTAAAGCGCTTCCGGGCACACTGGTGTGGTGTGGGCATCCACTTCAGGTAGTCAGGCAGTCTGGGACTTGTAGTGAGAGTCCCCAATGTGGCAAACAAGCAGGCAGGCAGGCAAAAGTTACTGGGCTTCCTGCACCGTTGGAGCCCGCGTCCATTTTTAAAGCGCCTCCGGGTGCACAGATGTGGCCTAGGCATCCACTTAAGGCAGTCAGGAAGTCTGGGACTTGTAGTGAGAGTCCCCATGCTTCCCCGTCAGTAGTAGTCACTTGCTTGAAGAAAAAAAAGGGGGGGTCTCAAAACAGGTTTTGAATCCAAT
The DNA here is from genome assembly GCF_964263255.1 of Lissotriton vulgaris. NCBI lineage: Eukaryota > Metazoa > Chordata > Amphibia > Caudata > Salamandridae > Lissotriton > Lissotriton vulgaris. The sequence continues at coordinate 17,063 of NW_028244060.1, forward strand.
ACATTCTACATAGACTTTTTGTATTGGACATAGCAGCAAAATGGATTGTAATGGAATTTCACAACAATGCACGTTCAACAATGTAGATGATCCTTTTTGCTATTGCAAGTGATGGTATGAAGTGGTTATGGAGTAATAAGGGCCAAAATCTTAGTGCTATCTTTGCAACACAATACTACTAAAAGTAGCAAGGAAGCCCGAAAAATAAACCAGAATCCATATGTAAAGTTTCAGATTTACCACATGAACAACTAAAAGACACAGTTATGGTCACATGCTAATGTAAACCAATAAAAAATACATAATGAATAGACTACATCTTAATCTACATAGGTTTTGTTTGCATGCTCTCTGGCTCACAAAATAGAACTGTGCCCAACAAGCCAAACAAAAACCATCTTTCTTATGCACTCCTGTGAAATAAAATAGAAAAGTGACCTAGCAGTGAGCTAGACAAACCATTATATGGAGGACATGATAATTGGATGCTAGGAAAAAATAATGTCAGTTTTTATAAAAACAACAAACTTTGGCATGGATTTACTTTGGCCTTAATATGTAGCGGATTATGCTTTTTGGGTACTGCGGATAAGTAGGGTTTTTTTTCAGTTATATGACATGAAAACATAGTGATATCTGTGACCATGGTACGTATGCGGAATTTCAAGACATTTTGTGAAACTACCATGGTGCATGGTTATGACAAGTAATTAGCTGATTGGGTAAAGACTTCCTTTACAAAAGTGTACGGTAGTCATGTTGTTTAAGGCCACTTTGCCAGTTTTCTGGCTTAGGGCCTTAGACATAGGTAAGTATTACCGTTTATATTTTCTCTCTATTTATTACCACTTTAGTAAAGGGGCAATTGGTAGGTAAAAATAATTATACGTTTCTGTATGTTTATAAAAAATGCTACGGAGTACCGCAGTACTACCTAGGAAATAGCACAGGACTTAAAAAAAATCCTAAAAAACACTGTAATACACTATACTTCACAAATATAATGTAGTACAGTGTATGTACACTTTTTAACATATTTAATTCTGTAACAAAAGTGTACCAAGTACAGTGGAAATACCTAAAAGATACTGCACTACACAGCGCAACGTAAAATATATTTTTCTTGGTGAACGACCGTCACAACGCTGTCAAAACACCGCAGTGCCATTACGACGCGTCTTTGCGCTGGAGGGCGCTCTAGACTAAGGAATAGTAGATTTACTATTCCAACACCTTCCCTACTGTACCTAGGCTGGAGTTGGAATAGTAAATCTAACTATTCCTAAGTCCAGCACCCTACAGCGCAAGTCGTGGTAACGACTTGCGTTGTAAAAGATGCGTTGTGATGTACCGCGATCATTTTGATCGCGTTGTAACATCGTATATCCATTTTTCTTACAATCAATATTTCCTAAAAATACAATACTTACTAGGTACTAGCACAGTACTCCATAAACTTATTTAAAAATATGTAAAAAATATATAAATGCATTTCTATATGTATTACCACTTTAATAAAGTGGTAATAAGCAGGGAATCACAATAAAATGTACTACTTACCTATGTATAAGGCCCCAACACAGAATACAGCCAAAGTGTTTTGAAAACAATATGGCTCTCTTTTTATTTTCTGAAAACAGCCACTAACCGATTATATACTGGCTTGTCATCGCCATGTAACACAGTATACCCCAAAGTTACCATGGTATTCCATGGCCCAAAATATAACTAACGCCTAGCTGTATTATTGCATTGCAGTACCCATGCGTCACGCATAGTGTGCACTGGGCAAAGGAATACATAAGTTAGATTTACAAAGTAATGCAAGGCCACCATGCATGGCCCTGCATTGACTGGTAAATCTTGAGAAAAACAAGGCAATGCAATTTGCTGTTTTGCATTACTCTGAACACTATAATCTACAGTGCTGCAAAATTTCACATGCATCTGTACGCCACTCCTCTATTCGCCACTACACTATACACCATACCACTCTATGGTATGCCAGTAGACACCACTCCAGTGTACACCACTCTACTCTATTCCACTGCACTCAACTCCATGCCGCTGTACACCACTCCACTACATGCTATTTCACTCTATGCCACTTCACTCTACACCTCTCCACTGTAAAAGCCTCCACTCCACATCACTCCACTCTACGTTATTACACTGTACGCAACTCCACTGTATACCACTGCACTCTACACTCTTACACTGTACGTAGCTCCACTCTCTACCACTCCGGTCTATGTCACTCCACTGTACGCGATTCCACTCGATGCTATTGGAATGAATGCACTTCATTGTACAACACTCCACTGTGTGCTAGTTCCCTGTATGCCACTACACTGTACACTACTTCACTCTACACCACTACTTTGTAGGCCATTCCACTCTACACCACTCCATTCTACGCTATTCTATTGTACGACATTCCATTGTACACCACTCAACTGTATTCTATTGCACTCTACCGCACTCCAGTGTACACCAAACCAGTATACACCACTTCACGGCAAGCTACTGCACTGTACGCAACTCCATTATAATCTGTTCCACTCTACACAACTCCACTACATTCTACCCCACTACATTCTACTCCTCTCTACGCCTCTCCAGTGTATGCCACTCCAAGCTACATCACTGTACAACACTCCACTCCACCCTTTGTCATGCTACAAATCCACTATACAACACTGTATGCAGCCCTTTGAATACTCCTGCGTCCCACTATACTCCACCCTATGGCACAGCATCCCACTCTTCTCTACTTCTCCACTGTACACCACTCCAATCTAAACCACTCTGTTCCATTACACTGCTCCACTATCCGACACTCCACTCCACAGAACTGTACTACACTCCACTCTTCTCTACAATGCGCTTCTCCACTATATGGCAGGCCACTCTACACTGCAACACTCTCCTCCACTGTACTCTACTCACATGGTGAGTTATAGTTAGTGTTACCCGGTTAGCAAGTTCAAAAGAATGTGTAACAGGGTGCGATACTTACAATAATTTCAAGGGGGTGGATAAATTATAAATACAAGCTGTAACAATAACGTTTGAATTGTTAAAGCTTGTGTACTTTAAGTTTGGCTTCATAGGGAAAAAAAGTTTTCCTAACTATAACTAAGCTTAACATTTGTTTTTCATTGAATATATAAAGATATATACATGTATCTATGTATGTAAGTACATGAGTGTACAATGACAACATTGTGCTGTAATGTTCTTTGAAAAGGTGTGTCTTCAAGTGTTTCTTAAATGTAGAGCATGGTTGGGGCAGTCCAGATGGACACAGAGATTTCATTCTAGATCATGGGTGCACAAATGGATGTGGTTGGTTGCCTGGTTTTTCCTCCATTGTACTTCTTCAGTGCCAGACAGATAGTGACATGGGCTGAGGATGTGCTCAGAGATACCAGAGCTGGGGAGCTATAGGCAGGAGTGCCAGTCATAAACAAAGGACCATTCCTCTTACTCCCTGCATTTGCCACTTGAAGGACATCTTATATCTTTTGAGAGCTTATTCCAGTTCATTAAACCCGTTCATCAATTTGATCCTTGAATCTCTTCATATATGTGATTGTCCCTCCTCCATTATGTGGCAAAGTCTGATGACTGAAAGAGGTTGAGTTTCACTATACAAAAATTGGGGAACCGTGGATATCCTGATAAAATAGTGAAAAAATGCCAAAAGAGGGCCAGAAACCAACCCAGAGATTCACTCCTTGAAGAAAAAACTAAGACCAATGAGGAAATACCTCTAACATGTGTGACGACATTCAACTCAATATCAAACCAGGTGACCAGAAGTATAAATAAACATTGGACTATCATAAACACTGGCAATCTACACTGGGAGAAACCTTTGTTTTCTTTCAAGAAGTCACAAAGCCTAAAAGACACTCTTGTCAACACCAGACCAAAAACAAAGATGTCTTCGACCACACCATCCATTACCAGAATCTGGGGTCTACCAGATGTAACCGGTCATTATCGCTGCGGAGACTGCAGTGTGTGCCATTTGACCAGGAACACAAAAACACTGGACCTGGAAACTGGAAAGACCTGGAGGCAAATCTCACATACTAACTGCAATAGTGAAAATGTGGTATACTTGATCGAATGCACTTGTAAGAAACGGTACATTGGAATGACTACTCGAAAAGTCAAACAAAGGATATGCGAACATCGCAGCACCATACGCTGCAAGAAAAATGCAACCCGACTTACTGACCATTTTCTTGAGAAAGGCCACACACCTAATGATATGTTTTGGACTATCATTGAGCAAGTGACTCCAGGACCAAACATGCAGAAACGTCTATATGAGAAGGAGCAGAGATGGGTATATAGACTATCCACCCACAAACATGGCCTAAATGATAATATACCCTGGGCGAGTGTACTTTCCTGAACACCCTTGTGAGGTCGAAGTTTATGGACTTTCTACCCAGGTTTCATGTTGGTTTCTTGTTTTGCCCAGAAAATGAAATCAACTCCTTTATTGCCAAACCTACTGTTGCACTAATTTGAGTTGGTCATGCAGATTTCTTTGGACACAACCCTTATGTCCATTAGTTTTCATAGAGACCCTTTCCCGTTTTCTGTTAAGACCCTACTTTATCTAGGAGTGCGTTATTGTAACGACTGAACCATGACCCTTTCACTTTAAAGACACTCCTTACATGGGTCTCTTTTTGATTACATAGTCCAGATCAGGATTCGCCTGTAGTATTTTAATATACGGAGACTTGTTTACCTCCATCCCTATGGCAACCGCCTTTGTCTCTACGGGTTTCCGTATTCTGATCACGCGGTTGCCTGTAGTATTTTAACATACGGAGGCTTGTTTACCTCCATCCCTATGGCAACCGCCTTTGTCCCTACGGGTTTCCGTATTCTGATCACGCGGCCGCGTGACGCCAACGCGCCACGCTAACCACGCCCACCCCGTCCCCGATGGCGGCTGCCTTTACCTTCGGCGCTGCTCCTGCTTCTTTACGGGAGTGCGGAGGGGCGGAATAGGTTTACGGTCATTGTTGAGCATCGGAAACTGTAAGTAGACTTACTATTGCTAGAATAGGAAACGCGCCTGTTTCCTTTTCTCCTCACTCGAGCGGAAGGATGGCATTGCCTAATATTCCGCCAGACTTCGAGCTGATTTGCCCCCTTTTTCTTTGATTCTACAGAATATGTTTCAAGCACTGTGCCCTCTCCCCTCAATCCCCGTGGAGCCTTAAAACCCTTAATGAGGAGTGAGCATTTTGAAACTTTGGCATTATGTGTTATATGTGTTGTCTGGTTTGTCTTGTACGTTACTATGGATCAAGTTGAACTAATTTCACGTCGGTAATCCCTGGCACCATTAAGATATGGATATTACTTAGGCACGCACTATCCAGCCTATAATGAACTAGCTACAAAATATATAAGCGTGTTCACCTTTACACTTACATTGATAGGTGTTTTTTACTTCCACTGAGAAGCTATGCTGATTCACCGCACTTTGGATAGTTCGCATTAAATGAATGTGGGATGATTCACAGAAAGAGCAGACTGCGTCACTTCACTACGTTACAGGCACGTAACTAGTTTTTGATGACTTATGATCCTCTCTTTCTTTCTAGGTTTTTTGCATTCTATGTAACCACTTCTGGGTTATACTTTTTTACCCTCTTAACAACTTGTTATTTGGGTCTAAAGGGTTGCAGGTATGGCAGGGTGTTAGTGTACCCTGACCACCCAACTCCTTTATTTTTTGGTCCTGAAGAAAAACCGGTAAATCCCTTTTGTTGGTTTGAAACATGTAGACCTAACACATATCACAGATACATTTGGTTTTAATTAAGCCTTCACTGTATCGACATACACTGTTTTTATTATTGTCCAGTAGTCTTAGAATAAATAATCTTTGTATAAGTCATACCAGGACAATTTTTAACTCACTGACTTTTTTTCTTTACATTCATCACTCACATACCCGCTCCACTGTATCCCAGGTGTTGCAGCACACCTTGACGGCACTCGGCTGTCAAGGTGGCCCCGATGATGAAGCATGTCACCGACCAGGTCGGTGAGTGAGGGGTTTATTAAAAACAAAGAAGGACTTCTTCTTTTTCTTCATTAGAATCTCATCCCACCGATATCGCTCTCCAGCCTTATCTATGGTGGTACTCCTTATTTTTGTTATATAGCTACCTAACCTGGGGATCGGGAGTACCTTTCCGTCCACCAAGGTGGATAAAATCCCTCTGCTCTCCATTTTTGTTTATAATATGCCTGGTTTTTCCTCCATTGTACTTCTTCAGTGCCAGACAGATAGTGACATGGGCTGAGGATGTGCTCAGAGATACCAGAGCTGGGGAGCTATAGGCAGGAGTGCCAGTCATAAACAAAGGACCATTCCTCTTACTCCCTGCATTTGCCACTTGAAGGACATCTTATATCTTTTGAGAGCTTATTCCAGTTCATTAAAACCGTTCATCAATTTGATCCTTGAATCTCTTCATATATGTGATTGTCCCTCCTCCATTACGTGGCAAAGTCTGATGACTGAAAGAGGTTGAGTTTCACTTTACAAAGGTGACCAAGATAAGTGCAATATATACCACCTATTAATATTCTGCTTTGCTGTCGTATGAATGGTCATTGGCTTTACTTACATACCTACATGTTTTAACCTGGGTGAGGTTCTCCAAGCATGTCTGTAACTGACATGCACAATAGCTTGGATGTAGAGTAGGCTCATAAGATTTCTGACAAAACATCCCTGACATCAGCTGCTGGGTGGAAGATGTGAAATATCCCTTTTGTAATTGGGAAGATGAAGCAGTCACAGCAAAATATTCCCCCAATACAATATAGACAATATACAATAAAGACCTTTCATAAGGGAATGTGCAGTCAGCTAGAGAAAGCTCAGGAGTACATTAAGTGAAAGGGCAAGACATGAACAGCAGGCATTGACCCCATACTGCGTGGACACCCATTTCCCAAAATAGATAGGTATGCCCACTATTATAAAACAACAAACAGTGCAAACACATTAAAACCTTGAAATGCAGCACTAGTGCATACTAGTATATGATAAATAATGGACAGCAAGCAAGTATTGGCCCTGCACAGCGGTTATGAAAGCATATTTTAAATCATTGTGGATATATCTGCGCCTGCATGGGTGTGTGTATTTATGCTTTTTGAATGTCTGGCTTCCATGTTCTGTGGAAGATCACCAAGACAAGAGCCACATCCTTAGAGCCATCCTAAAGCTAACCAATAAGTGTCATACAGGTCAAACAATGTCTTATAATTGCTTACAATTCATGTGTATAAAATACTTTGTTTTGAATATTTTCGAAGTATCTTTTTATATTAATGCAAAAATATATTCCGAGACTTCTACACACATACCATTGATGGTCCAGGTGACACAACATATTCAAGTCAGGCCCATCTTTTGCTTTTTCTGAAATGATAGCTTAAGTGAAGGCTTAGAAGCTGATCATGAAGGAGCGTAGTAAAGTCCATCATGTTATTCATACATTTAAGTGCATCAGTCTAAAAGCAGCAGATGCCACTTCTCCACTGTCCAGCTACAACATAGATGGCCTGGGTGAAGCCCTTCAAATAATGTACAAAATACTATAAATGAAGACCCCTGACCAAATCATGAACTGAAAGGGTCTCAATTATACAAACATGATTACTCTTCAGCTACTGTGTGCGCAAGTGTATGCTAGAATATAGAATACGAAATATCGTCTGACATAAATATTGTGTTCAAAATATTGTTTATAAAAATTTGCTTCCATTAAGTGTAGATTTTCGATATTTGCCTCTAGTGAGGTGACGTTTTTGTAGAAGACAATTAACACACATTATTTATGCCACACCAGGTGTGCATTCGGTCTTATTGTTGAGAGCAAACATTTGTGTGTATCCTTTGAGCACACAGCCTCTTGGCCAAGCATAACATTGGTTTCCTGCTATTACTCACAGTACTATCATTTTGGGTGTGTGGGTTTTCTGAATGAGCGGAGAGGCCACTGACATAGCAGTGGCCTCTACCATTCACTCAGAAAAGCCACACTACCAAAAGTTTATTTGGCTTTCCCTGATTCTCTTATACCCTAAAAAAAACTAGGGTGGTGAGAAATATGGATGATTGTGCAAAATTACCATGTAAGTATATGAAATGCTAACTGGTCATTTAGTGCTAGATTTTAGCACTTAATGCTCCCTCCCATTAATTTTTTATATGAGGACGCATTTTACAGTACAAAATAGTTTGAAAGACAAATGTGACACTAGTAGCAATTACTCACCTTCTGGTCGTTTGTGTTACACTCACATACAACCAACCAAAAAGACACAGACCAACTGTGTCTTTTACAAGTCTGCCTAGATTGTCCCTGAGTTTCAGAACACTACATTATGGCACATAAACATTTCAGGTAATACATTTCATGCAAAAACAATGTCTTATACATATTATTACCATCACACATACCACACCCCATATAACACCATCTCTCTTTACACATTTAACAAAACACAAATAACAAAAAAGACCTCAATCTAAAACCTAAGTCAATATGTGGACCTGAAAGATAAGTTCTAGTGATAATGCAACTATTTTATGTCACATAAAAAATCAAAATCTAATAAAAATCTATAACTCTGATTTGGGCTGCTTTAGTCCTAACCCTCCTGGAACCCTCATTTCCGGCATGACCATCTCCATTTCCACCACTTGCATGAATGGTTTCATCCAAACTACCTACATCTGCATCTTCCCTGTTACCTTACCATTCCCTTCCGTTAACACACCCAGATGAGAACAATCTCATTTACTCATATCTGCCTGGTCAACTTTCAGATCTTCGAGATAATTTTTAATGATTTTAGGCTGCTCAATGCTGAGCCTCACCAGCGTATTCTTGTTCCAGCGCCCCTTGTTTTCAAGAAGCACTGCCTGTTTGGACACCCTTTCAACTTTGACCTATTTGAAAAACGTCAACTCCCCTTTCGTCCCTCTCATGGTTTTTTTGACTAAAACCCAGCCTCCCGGTCCAGCATCCATTTCTTTCACATGCTCAGTTGCATCAAAATATCTCTCGACCTTATTCTGTTTGCTCTTCACACTTTTATGAACAATCCCCAAATCCAGGTTACTGTTGGATCTGCCAACTTTGTCACTTAGCGATGCCAAATTGAGAGAAGAAAAAGGTTTCCTACCTCTCAAAAGAATAAAAAAGGCAACACCTCCAGTACTGTGTGAAGGATTGTAACTCTACCATTTCTGTTGCAAGTAATCTCCCACATGAATAGGACACTTTACCCTGCACACTTTTACTCCACGTGCCATTACCTCACAGTTTTTCCACCGCAAAATCTTTTGCAACTCAGGGCTTTACAACACAATCCATTACAACGTATTCCCTATTTCAACTCAATTTACTATTCTAACTCCATGGGGGCGTTACTTTGGGGAAGGCGTTGTAAAGGTTTGCGGTGTAAGGCCCTGTGTTGTAAAAGGTTTTGTTGTGTAAAAAATGCAGGGTAATGGCATACGGAGTAACACATTCGGGGTAAAGGATGATTCCCCTCCCACATTCAATTTGCTTGCCACAGCAGTTTGTACACCTTCTTTAAGCTTAGTATTAGCCCTTTCCACAAGGCCATTAGAAGAAGGACTATACAAAAGCACCCTAAAATGCTTAATAGTAAGCTTCCTAAGAAACATCATAATTTCACCTGAGACAAAATGCGTGCCGTTATCCGCTACTATTTTCTTAGCTGTACCCTCCATCTGAAACAAACACTCCAAAAAGTTTACAGCGGTACAAATGTCATTCATCTTGATAAATGCAAACTACAGCAGTTTCGAAAAATACTCTACTGCCACAATTAGATATCGGCTCTCAATTCTCAAGATGTTGAACGGACGCACAAAATCAAGTCCTATTTTCTCCCATGAAACATTGGGCCTTTCCACCGATCACAAACGGCACATCTTCCAATGCTGATCTGAACACAAACACTTTGCACATTTGTCAATATATAGGATTTAACCTGGTCATCAATACCAGGCCACCAATAGTGCTGTTTCATCCTCTTCTTGTTGCTGTAATGCCTAAATGACCTTGGTGTGCATTAGACATAACCGTAGCCCCCAAACCAACAGGTGGAATAAAAGCATTCTGTCTCAAAAAAATGTCATTAACTAACGAAAATTCTGAAGAAACCTGTGTAATAGAACTTACGTCATAGCTCATACCTCTGTCACTAGGCAAACCAGAAACCATGTATTTCTGGACCTTGAACAAACACTCGTCATGCAAACAATTTTCCTTCAACTCATTCTCAGTGATTTTAAATGGTTCAGTGGCATCAGAAATAGTCATTACAGAGGGAGGAACTTTGCGTGCAGCCAAGATGGCCGCGTGAGCACAGGGCTCCCGAGAACCCCGTAGCTCCCCGAATATATCCTGCCACTAATCCTGTCTACTGTGGAGTGTTTCCTGCCGCGGAACCAATGGAGAGTCGAATGCTGTAAACCGCATCCCGAACGGACCCCAGAAACCGGAGTTGTAGGGTCGGAGAGTTTGCGGCCTATTCCTCTCGGATGCCCGGCGCTTGGGTTGGCATAGTGCCCGAGGCGTAGTTCAACAACAACGGCTCCGTGCACCGGAAGTGGCCGGTCTGGTCTTGCGGCCCCATTTGCTTTCACTTTCGATTTTGACTAGCAGGCACTGCATTCTAGCCTGAGTACACTTTTGTGATTGGATGCTCCTGTTGGTGTCGGTGTGCCAAGCAGTGTGGACAGTTACTGGTGTGAAGGCCTAAGGACATGAAAACTAGGTGCTTGGCTGACTATCAAGTAGGTGTGGCTATTGTAAATTTCCCTTCGGCTTGAAGGGCGCTGCGACACCACGGATTGCTGATCGACTATTCCAAAGGTCCGAAATACTAGGAGACTCGATACTGTCTGTCAACGATGAATCCGCAGGGCTACCCCCCTGAATTGGGTGAGTAACAAGGATTGTTCCAAAATGGCAACCAGCCCAGAGGGGGACAAACAGAAATTGAAGGCCACTAGACGAGGAGGGTACACCCAATCAAACATCATGGACCGATACGCTCAAACTAAGGGGTCACCTAGTGGACCGGGAAGATCACAAGAAGGAGTGAAAGGCGCCTCCGCCCTGGAAGTTGAGCCGACATTGCAAGACGTGATGGTCGCCATTGATGGGATCAAATCCTCTCTTGGACAGAAGATGGAGACCCTTGCCCATAAATTGGACACAGTGTCCATCGAGGTTAACTTGATTCGGTCGGACCTCACGAAAACTAGTGAAAAAGTGAAATCTTTGGACATTAAAACGTCGAGCCTCACGGATGACGTCACAGAATTGCAGTCGGAAGTTCGGAATCTTAGGGCCTCTAATGAACTTGTTGTCCGTCGACTGGAGGATTTTGAAGGGAGGGCCCGGAGGAATAACGTACGTATCATTGGAGTGCCGACAAAGCGGAAGGGTAAGCAGCCGACCTCTTTGTTGAGGGTCTCATTACCAACCACCTTGTACCTAAAGGCCTAAGCAAGTTCTTCACCGTCGAGCGGGCACACAGAATTCCTGGAGGGAGACCGAATGTCGGTGCCCCGCCCCGGCCCTTGATAGCACGAATATTTAATTTCAGGGACAGAGACGCAATCCTCCAGGCCTCCAGAGCTGGAGGGCCCTTGAAGTATGAAAACTCGTCCATCAGTTTCTTTCCGGACTTTACGCAGGCTGTCCAGAAGCAGAGACTGAGTTTTATGGGGGTGAAAAGAAGACTTCGTGACATGGGACTTAAATATGCCATGCTCTACCCGGCTAAGCTGAGAATTGAACATGAAGAGAGGGTTTACTTCTTTGACAAGCCGGAGATCACTGCAGACTGGTTGGACACTTTATCTTCCCAGCGAGATCCCCAGAGACAGAGCGGAGAAGAAGAGGGGGGTTCGAAGGAGCAAGAATGAGCACTATTGTTCTGGTAGCTGGGGGAAACTAGGGGGCAGACTATTGTTGTGTTGCTGTTATATTCAAGATCAACGGTTGCACGCAGTACAAGTGGGGGGTCAACGGACCTTTTTGTGGGTCTCTTTCCTCCTCAGACTTACTTCTTGTAGTTTAGTCTAGATTTGGGGGTGACAAGCACACTGCAAGTTGGGGTGGCTCTATAGTCGTACGCAGGGGTGCAGGGAGGGGGCTAGTGTAACGGGATGTTTTGGGGTGGTGGGGTGGAAATGTTTATTTGTTCCTTTTTGTTTGTGTTCTTGCAAGGCATTGTATTTCTAGATTGCTTCACTATGGTGCTTGATTCGGAGGAGGGTTGGGTCTTCTATTTCTTTCATGATGGGGGTAGGGGGTTGAGGGTGTTGAGCTGGAATGTGAATGGGTTGGGGGATAAAATTAAACGCAGTGTGGTTTTGCAATTTCTCAAAAGACATTCTCCTGATGTGGTCCTACTTCAGGAAACTCACTTGGTAGGGAATAAGTGTAAGGCGATGAATAGGAAAGGGTACCGACTTGTGGCTCACGCTGGCTTCACGTCTGGATCCCGAGGAGTTGGGATCCTTCTCAAGAATTCTCTTCCGTTAGAAATGGAATCTGTTGTTCTGGATGAGAGGGGACTCTATGTTGCTGTCTCTGGATGTTGGGAGGGACGCACTCTCTCCCTGGTTTCAATTTATGTGCCTCCTGGGCTGCAGTCTACAACCTTTGTTGACTTGCGGAGGATTGTGTTGGATCTTCCTAGTGGATTATTGGTCCTTTGTGGTGATTTCAACGCGGTAGTCTCCGGCGTACTGGACAGGTATCCGTCTAGGGACGTGAGAAGGGCTCATGGATGGCTGCTGGACTTTATTGAGACACTGGGTCTAGTTGATAGTTGGAGATTATTTCACTCTGGTCAGCAGCAATGTACCTTCCACTCCGGTGCCCATGGTAGTCTTTCACGGATTGACTATGTTCTGGTGCCTGCAGCCCAGGCATTGTATGTTGCAGAGGTTAGGCTTCTGGCCAGAGGTATCTCGGATCACTCGCCGCTCTAGTGTAGATTTGAACTGGCTCCTAGCTCCGGGGGTAGGTTAGCCCCCATTAATCCTTGGTATCTGCGTAATCCCAAGATTCGAAAAGACTTTTTGAAAGCGTTGGAGCATTATTTCCAGGAGAATTGAGGCATAAATAACTAACATAGAAATGGAACAGGAACAGGAGGTGACCCGAGCTAGATTGCATGTCTTGCAGCTAAAGCAGCTTGAATACAGGACATTGGTTACGGACGGGGCGAAAGCCCTGAGTCGAGAACAACAAGGGCATCTTTATGACGTTGGAGACAAGGCTGGTAAATTAATTGCCTGGTTGGATAAGAAAGATAGAGCTGGTCGGGTGGTTCCAGAGGTTGAGATGGATGGTGGGAATTGTATAACCGACCCACAGGGTATAGTGGACTGTTTTGCTGATCACTTTCGTACTATTTACTCTTCCGTCTCGGAGAGACCGGAGGAAGATTCGTGTTTACTGTTGCGGAACATTAAGCTTCCTTGTCTGACCATGGAAGAACGGGACCTTATGGAGGGTAAGATTACCGTAGATGAGGTGGCCCTGGCGGTGCGTTCCCTGAACTCGGGCAAAGCGATGGGTCCCAATGGTCTCCCTATTGAGCTTTTCAAGCTTAGACCAGATAAGATTGCTCCCTATTTAAGAGATATGTTCTTGGAGTCCCGGGAGCGTGGTCTGCTCCCTCGGGACTAGACACTGGCATTGATAGTGGTGATACATAAAGAAGGGAAGCCTAGAAACAGATGTGCTTCATATAGGCCGATTTTGTTGTTGAACTCGGAACCCAAGATTTTTGCCAAAATATTATCCAATAGATTGATCAAAGTCATTAGTGAGCTGGTACATCCCGACCAGTCATGCTTCATCCCGCATAGGCTAGAAAAAATGGTTAGGGGTTCTTCCCACCTTACCCTCCCGTACCTGAGCAGGAGACATCCAAGGATGAAAAAGTAGAAACAAAGGGTACTGAAGGGATCAATCCACTTTTAATTATCAAACAAGAAACAATTAATTGTCTTGTGAATAACAAATTATACACTGGAAAAATATATATTAATTCATATACACATATATGAGCGGACATCCAGGGAGGCACAACAAATAACAGTCTATATACAAAACATCACATGTACATTATATACAAATATACAAAACATTTACAATATCAAAATACACTTTTCTGTACCCTAAATACAAGGAATATATAAAAATATATATACACACCAATTTACACATGTACCTCCTCTTAATTTAGAGTGGAGTATACAGCAAAATGGTAGTCCCAAAAGCAAAGCACCGGGGGGTTAACACATCAACCCAGTCTACATTTGTGTTGGTGCACCTAAGAAAAAATCAAATCTTTCTTGAATTTTAACAGGGGACTCCGTTCAAAGCAAGAGGTGTCGACGCAGTCGCGGTCGCGTTTCAGCCAGATGATATAGGCTTCATCAGGACATGGGTACTCTAATCTTCAAGGCCCTGGCAGAACCTAGGGCAGATATCGCCGGCCAGCCCACACAACCACCCCCGAGGATGGGGTAGGAACCACCTTCTCGGCTTTAGTCTCAAGAACTCTTATATCTTAACTGTGTCCGCTCGGATAGCGATAAAGTAAATCAGAAGTGGCTCAAGTCTCACGATCTTCCTTAAATTTCCAAATGGATCGGCGACACGTTAATACAGTGTTCGCCGCCGCGCCTCTCCAGTCAATCCACCAGAAAGCCTTGCATCCCGCATAGGAACACAGCATTAAACCTGAGGCGGTTGCATGGGGTTCTTGCGAGGTATACATTGCAAGAGCCGGCAATACTAGCTTCGATTGATGTGACGATGGCTTTTGACACAGTGGAATGGCCGTATTTGTGGGCTGTTCTGGCTAAATTTGGTTTTGGTCCGGAATTCATTGGTTGGGTTCGTCTCCTATATACTGAGCCTCTCACTCAGGTTGCTGTTAACGGTAGTGTCTCAGCGCCATTTTGTCTTGGGCGGGGCACTCGACAGGGCTGCCCGCTCTCTCCTCTTTTGTTTTCGTTGGCCCTCGAGCCTCTCGCGGCTTGGCTCCATTGGGAGCCTTCGATCGAGGGTTTTCGTTGGTCTCCGCAGTTTGAAGATCGGATTTCATTGTATGCGGACGATATATTACTCTACCTGACCTCTCCTAGGAAGTCCCTGATTGTGCTTTGTGATGTTTTGGCCTCCTATGGTAGAATTTCAGGATTGATTATAAATTGGGCGAAATCCTATCTGTATGTTCTTTGTGGCGACGCCCCCATTCTGCCTCGTAACTGTCCCATTCAAATTGCAAAGGAAGGGTTCAAATATCTCGGGGTCTATATTTCTATGGACCCCGTAATTAGGTATGAGAAAAACCTTCTCCCTCCGTTGGCTCGCCTAAAAAGAGATGTGGCGGGCTGGAAGAAACTTCCACTTTCAATGTTAGGACGGGCTGCCCTTTTTAAAATGATGTCGCTCCCTTGTTTTCTTTATGCACTCCAAAATCCTCTTGATGTTGTACCGGCTAGTTATTTTCGAGAATTGGAGGGTTTGCAACAAAATTTGTTGTGGGATGGTAGACCGCGTATAGCATTAGCCAAACTGACGCTCCCGTGGTACGACGGGGGAATTGCTCTCCCTAATATTAAGAGATACTATTGGGCATCGCAGTTGGGGGCTATCAACCATGGTACGTACGGGTCCGATTCAGATCCCGGTTATGCCATGGATAGATGGACACTTCCTGGCGGCAATTATAGCAGAGCGCTGTACACTAGATCAGTAGAGAAGAGTCTGACAGGGCCGACCAGGGTGGCTGTACGTATATGGCATGATGCTACTAGTTCGCTCGGATGGAAAGATCGTTTAACTTTGGCGACCCCACTCTTCGGCTCTGAGAGATTTGGCAGACTATGGAATATGAAGGATTTTGATAAATGGGACCTTACAGGGATTTCCACTGTGGTCAACCTCTGGGCGAAGGGAAAGGTTAAGTCATTCACGGCATTACAAACTGAATATGAATTGAGTGGGACGGAGTACTTTCGTTATGCACAGATTTGTCATGCACTGAAATCGGTATTCCCCGAAGGGGAAGAGATACCAGAGATACCGGAGCTGACCTTTTAGTGGAACTAAGGGATAAGTGGACCCGAGACGGCCTTGAAATTGATGACGAGGACTGGCAGTCGGCAATTTCCACCCAGAAGGAGGTAGCGATTCCTGCACGGCTGAGACTGGTCCAGCTGAAAATACTGCACAGGGTTAACGTCACGGGTCCACGTTTGATCAGAATGGGCTTAACGGTGGACGGTCTGTGTCAGCGGGGATGTGGTCAATTGGGGACGTTTCTCCATATCATATGGGAATGTCGGTATATGGTAGAATATTGGGACACTGTCCATGATGTAATGCAGGAAGTGACAGGTGTGGCTCTCTTGCCGGAAGCTAGGAGATATTTGCTGAATATCTGGGAGCCGACTGATCTGAATACGACACAGACACAATGGGTTACTCTGGGGGCCATGATTGCTGAACAGAACATAGCACAGCAGTGGGGAGCCCGGAGGCCGCCAACTATAGAGGGGTGGAAAGAAAGTATGGACTGGTGCATGTTCCGTGAAAAAACTGTGTACTTGGCTAGGGGCCGCCCTCGAAAATGGAACAGTATTTGGGGCTCTTGGAATCAGTACAGGGGAAACATAAGGGTGCCGCCTGCTAATGTAATCTTTGACGTCCCACTTTCCCCGTGACCCTTTGATATGATTATTTAATGATATATGTACAATGTAATCCCTCCCCCTCCCCCTGTCTAAGGCTTATTGTGTCGCATATTAACATTGTGGATGACCCTTGTCTGTTCTATGCACTCATGTGTTTTGTTGTTGCCTTGCTTTAATAAAAAGAAATATAAAAAAAAAAATAGTCATTACACACTCATACTCCTCAACATGCCCAGAACCGTCGTTGCTCTCTACCAGAGGCAATCATGAGAGACAGTCTGCCCTAATGTTTTTGCCAACCAGCACATACTTCACATCAAAATTAAACTCTTGCAACCTTGACAGCAGCCTAATTAACCTAGAGGAGGCCTTATTAAAGCAGCTGTCACCTAACGTATAAATAAGCGGCTTGTGATTTGTATACAAATCAAATCCCAAAGGTATATTCTGAATTTCTCTGCTACCCATGAACATGCACGTGCCTCCCTTTCAATGGTGCTGTAATTTCTTTCTGCTTTGTTCAGAGGCCTAGACACAAATGCAATAGTGTGTTTCTGACCCCCCACGAACGGACTCAACACTGCTCCCATACCTATCAACTGTTATTACACTTTTTCCCCATGCATAAACGGTTTAATAGCAGGACCAATCACAATCAAAGCTTTAATTTTGTGAAAGGCTTGCTGTTCCACATCAGACCACACAAACCTAGCATTGTTCTTCAACAGAGATCTTAAAGGCTAACCAATCAAAGCGCACCACTGCACAAATCTGGCCTTGTATTTACTAACCCCAAGAAACACCCTGAAAGAATCTTTGTCTTTTGGTACAGGAGCATCCCTGATGGCTTGAACTAACAAAACTTTAGACTTTATGCCACCCCCTGAGATACTGTGACCCAGGTAATCTACTTGCTTGGTTACAAATGTATACTTTGTCTTGAAGACAATGACCCAATGTTTTTCCAATTTACTCAACACTATGTGCAAATTCTCATAATGCCGCTTCAAACTTTCCATATGGATGAGTATATTATCCTGGAAGGCTTGGATACCACTCTCCCAACTAAAACATTTCATCCATAAACCACTGAAAAAGACTTTCAGCAGGTGCCAGTCCAAACAGCATCTGCAAGCGGGCGAAACATCCGTTACAACACAGTCATTACATCGCACTGCTTTTACATCGCAGCTGTTACAATGCAACTGCCTTTTCATTGCATGCCATTACAACGCATACCATTACAACGCATGCCATTACAACGCATTATAAGGGAACTAATAGAGATTTTTTTGTTTCAGGGCGGGTATGGGTTTTGGGGTAGATGGGAATATTAATTTTTACCCCTGCACTATCCATCACTTTCCCTACTGCTGTACTCACTGGAGTGGGAATAGTAATTTTTACCCCTACACTATCCAACACTTACCCTACTGTTGCCCTAAGAGTATTATGCGTTGTAATGGTATGTGTTATAATGATATGCGTTGTAATGGAATGTGTTATAATAGTAGTTTTGTTAAATGCGTCATAATGGCATGCGTTGTAAAATCATGCGATGTAATGGTAGTTGTGTTGTAAAAACCACGTTGTAAAAGCCTACGTTGTAATTGTTTGCGTTGTAATGTTATATTTTCTCAAATACATGTATACACCAAAAGCTGTGATAAAGGTAGTCAAAGGTTGTGACTCTAGCTAAAAGAATTTGGTGATATGCTGACCTGAGATGATTGGTAGAAAAATATCTACTACAGCCCACATTATCCAGCATATCATGAATTCTCGGTAAAGGATGACAATCAACCAAAATGTTGAGATTTAAAATGCTCAGATCAGCACAGAGACATACATTCCCAGATTTTTTGTGAGGAATCACTGCTGCAAAAACCCATTCAGAAGATTCTACAGGTGTGATTGATACCTTGACTGCACATCTTGTCTAGCAAGTTCTTCAAATCTTTCTTCACAGAAAGTGGAACAGGTATAACTTTCTTCATGACCAGGATGGCATTACATTTAATTTTGATCCTGTGCTCAAAACCTCTAACCAATACCACCTTGAAAACGTTGTAATATTTGTTAACCAATTTTTCAATTGCACAACATTCAGTAGAAGACAAAGATTTCTGTACTGACAAAATAGAAGCGATCACAAGAACGATAGGTTCATCATAACCTGGTATTAAAATTAAGTATGGGCGAAATTTGCGAATTCGCGGTACGTGAATTCGCACAAAAGCAAATTCGCGGTCCGCAAAATCCACGAATTTGTGCGAAGTTGGCTTTTTTTAATGTTTGCTTGTTCGCGGGGCGCTTTGCGTGTTCCCTGATTTTTTTTAAGCGCGGCGACAGCGAAGTTTCCCATGCGGTCGTACATGGGCATGGCCATCTTGTTTTCAGTGTTCGCGTTGCGTATTTCCGTTTCCGGGCGCCAGTTGCATGCTCGCGTTGTGCATTTCCTACGTGCGGGCCGCAATTGCGTGTTCGCGTCCGTTTTTGCGTGCTCGCAGGGGAAATATCGTGCAAACTTATCCACGTGGTCGCAGTGGGCGTGGCCATCTTGTTTTTCATTCATTGCTATGGTTCTGGGCATGCTTTTTCAATCCTCCCTTAATCTTTGCAATCCTTTGTTTCTTTGAACTTTTTTAAAATTGTTTTTACTTATTATCTATCTCTTTATTTTTCTACATCTGTATTTTGTGTTTTTTTCTGCTTTTGGTTACTTTAAAACTACTTTTTAAACTCTTTTCTTTTATTTACTTTTTCCCTTTTCTTTCTTTTGTATTTTATTTTCCTTTCCTGTCCAGGACCATGGCAAAGGGAGCCGGGAAGAACCGGAGGGAGGCAGTAACTTCCCGGGAGATCTTCAGCGCGGTGGAGGTGGCCGCACTGGTTTTCTTTGTCCAGCCCCACCTCCCCAAGACTGTTGTGGCAGGCGGCAGGCCCGGTACCGGGCACAGGCTCCGGGAGCGTCGCCAGCTATGGAGGAAGGTGTGCTGGGCCATATGTCGGGAGTCTGGGGTCCGGCGCACCTACAACCAGGCGACGCACCGGTGGTCAGACATCCTGGACCGGGAACACGACCTGCTTGGTGTGGAGATCCCTGGGCTTGGTGAGTACTAGTAGCTATTTGATCACTACTTTGTTTTCTCCTGCTCTGTGTTATGATATTGCAAATATTTGTTTTTTCCAAAGAGCAAGAATGCTGCTGATTACATTGCAGGTAAATTATGTTTCAAAAGGTTCTGTGATTGCAGGTGCTCGCTTGCTCACTGGCGGTGCTACTATGCTTACTTGTTTTTAATTTTGTGCTCATTTGGCCTGGGTGACTGATCATGTATGAGTGTACTTTACAGAACTGCGTAATGCTAGACACTAGAGATTACATTGCAGGTAAATTATGTTTCAAAAGGTTCTGTGATTGCAGGTGCTCGCCTGCTCACTGGCGGTGCTACTATGCTTACTTGTTTTAAATTTTGTGCTCATTTGGCCTGGGTTACTGATTATGTATGGGGTACTTTACAGAACTGCGTAATGCTACACACTAGAGACTCAAGTCCAGTCCTTCCTTTGTACTCCTGCCACTAAGAGGAGATAGTGGTGGTGGATTGATAGTTTGAGTATATTATGACTGGATATTTAGTAGGAAACTTTTTAGTGGTCTGCAATCATGACGGACTGTGTCTGTCACTTCGCTTGCTGCGGAGTTCTGCCTGTCAGTCCTAGTAGAACCTTTTTGTAGTTGGTTTAGTGAGTTACATAACTTTCCAAGTAGACGGTCCGCGAATCCAGCAATACTAATATCCTAGTAGACCACATGAGATAGGTCAATAAATTTAGTGCAATTGTTGTCTATTTCCCTGAAATAATTTGTTATTGTTTTTTTGAAATGTTTGATTTGGTTGAAAACAATCATCCATGTTTGTGTCATTCTTTCATGTTGTCCATCAGCTCCCCCCAGGGGCAAGAGGACAGAGGAGGAGGTAGCAGCGCCGGCGGAGCAGGAACAACAGGAAGGCAAGGATAGGTCCGCCGAGGGCTCCTCTGCTGGCCCCAGTAAGTTTTCCTGTTAATATTATTAATTATGCTTCCCTATCTTTTACAGAACCTATTTATTCCAAACGTTCCTCATAATTCTAAAATGTAAATTGATACTTGTATAGCGCACTACTCACCCGCAAGGGTCTCAAAGCGCTTGTACGAATACCGCTGTGGAACCCGTCCTGGCTTTCCCTGTGAGGCGTCCACTCCTGGGCATCCCCAGGGTGAAGGCCAGGCATCCTTAGCGTTGTGGGGGCCGTTGTGGAGATTAAGCAAGCTATTGCCCAGAGTTGCAGAGTGGGACTCCATGATTAGAATAGGCACCAAGGCAAGAATTATCAGGTCCGTGGAATTTTGAGCCCAAGACCCCGCCGAGGCGGGGAATTGAACCCTGGTCCCGGGCTAGATATCTGCATCAGGGTCTGCCGCTCTAACAATTGAGCCACAGGTAAGCTATTATATTCCTTACTTATTGAGATTGCAGAGTGGGCTCTCTGCAGGGGTGTATATGTTGTACAGTACAAGTACACTTTACTGTTAAGAAGAGTTACAAATGTAGAACTAAGTTTTTGTCAACCAGGTAGAAGACAGTCACCCTTGACTTCTCATTAGCAATAGCGGCGGGACGAGTAACCAATGGCCTCTTCTAAATTTGACTTCAACTCAGCTGTGAAAGTTATTTCGAGAATCCAAGTCAGATCAGAGATGAACTTGTTGGATGGGATGAACGAAAAGGGAAAGAAGGGTGTAAGGAAGGACGAGCAAGTGAAATTAATGACTGGCAAAGAATGATACTTGTTTTTGAATGCTGCCCGAGGTGGCTGGGAATCTGATGCATGGCCGGTTGAAGGCTGAAGCAAGTATGCCTGGAAGGAGAAAGAAAAGAGGACTGCCTGGGTGGGTGAAACAGAAACTGTATGTGTGCGCAATATATCCTTTGGTTCAAATACAAATGTAAGTCAAGCACGGATGCATTGCTGGCGTTTTACAAAATAAAATAAAAAGGTTGTTTTTCGGTGAGAAAAAGTAAGGTTTGTCCAGTTGAGAGTCAGACATTAAGAAGAATGATTGACATTTACTTTGAATGGATGGATGCCTGCCTGCCTGGATGGTATCTTCCTCATAGTTAGCATAGGTGTATGTAGACAGAGTAGACGGTCACTGGATGAAGAGTGTTACTTTGAAGAGCATGTGATGTACCACCGCACGTCCGTGTCAGAGTAGCAAAGCCGAGGAAAGTAGAAGTTGTAATTTTTCAGAATACTACCATGACTATTAAAGTAGTTTGCAAGCACAGCATATATATCCAGCAATTACGGTGATGGCTCACTCACTACATCTATTAATAATTTTTGTACAACTCTGTCATTTATGTGTGGCCTATCAGTGTTCATTCAATCAAAAACAAAGCACCTAAATGTCATCCCATATGTAAGCAAATATCCTGTGAAGGGATAGATGATCATATTATTTATCTTCTTCATTTTCCTCTTGTAGTAGTCAAGGGCAGGGTGAAAGTTACATTAATTAATCAGAGCCCTTGCAACAGAGTATGGCCAGTGTCACCCATAATAGAAAAGTAAGAGCTTCACCACCTGCATGTAATGGACTGGTAACAGTAATGCAAGTCTGTGTCATCATGGCTTGCGTCTGTTTTTTTCGTTTTTCGGGTGCAAGTTGACTATGCTGGCATTATGCCGACTTCCACAAGTTCACATACCAATTTCGCTAAACAAGAGAGAAGAAGACTGGTGTACTGTCTGAGTCTAATGTAGTGAGTCCATATAGTGCTAGTAGAATTCCTGAAACTCCCACTGATGTTAGAGTAGAGGGCGACGAAGTGGGAGGTTAGATAGATACGTGCCACAAATGTTATGTACTGTGCTTGCAAGCTGCTAGTGCTACTGTGACACAACTTTCTGCTGAATTATTTTGTGTTAATCTTAAAGAGCATTGGTTACAGTATGTTTTTCTTTCTTCATATAGATACTCCCTCCAAACTAACAAGGAAGGAGTTGGCTAGAGCGGCCCGGCAACGGAAGCTGGAGGCAATGGTCGCCGAATATCGGCGGCTGGTGGCCCAGGAGGAGGAGGAATCGCAGTCAACATAGACAACAGCTTCATCCTCCTCCTCTGCCCCTGGGTCATACGGTCAGTGCAATCCTCCAGTGGTACAGAGCCGCGGTCTGGCAGCCACCTGCCACTGCCGAGCAGCAAAAACAACAGCTGCCCCCCACAGTACCTGCAAGTGCAAGGGTCGTGTGCACCGCTTGAACCTCAGAGTGTCCAACCTTGAGCAGGAGGTGGCGAGGCTGAAAGCCCTGCTCAAGGACCTCCGGAGAGAGCACCGTGACCACCTGGCCAAAGGAACCCGCCGGCGGAAGTAGAGGAGAGACTGTCCCTTGTCCCTTTTTTAAAGACTTTAGGGGGGGTGGGAATTGGGCGTTGGGGTTTTTGAACTTTTGGGGACATTTATTTCATGGACATTGGTTGGGGTTAGGGGGGGTGGGTCGGGTCTTGTGGGATAGTTTATTTTTGTAAGGGTCTAAATAATTATTTATTTCAACTTAAACATAGTATCCGGTGTGTTTTACTAATTTGTGGGGGAGGCAGGAGTGGGTTAACTCACTGTACGTTTGTTTTCCTGAAACTTAACTGGCTGGTTGATTCAAATTGTCTAATCGCCCAAATTTGTACAAAAGTGCCACTGACAGAGTTAGTGAATTCAATTGTCCTACTACTTTACTAGTACTACCGCCAGTCTCTCCTCTCCTCCTACTCCATTATTCTTCCTCCCCCAAAATGCTTATCTTACCTGTGATTCGTGTTTGAGAATAGGGTTAGGCACAGGGCTGGCTGCATGGCAAATGGCGATTAAGGTTGGCTATGGAATCCTGGACGGATGAAATGTCATTGTTGTGGTGGTAGTAGTAGTGGTACACACTGGCAGTAGCAGCATATGAAAAAAAAGGAAATGAAACATTGAGTGGCCTGAGCGTAGCATTAGAACAGTACGATAGATAGTACAGTACACAAGAACAGTGCCATAAATTGTAGCCTAAGCAATGCTAAAGTATTCAAAATATAAGTACTAGTTGCGTGGAGTATGGCTACTACAAGAAATAGTACTGAAGGTGAAGGACACAGCAGCGTAAGCATTAGATTCGTCACGTGTAGGAGGAGGATGTTGTTGATGATCAATCCATCCACTTGATGGCGTACATGAAATTCTGATTTTATTTGCAAATACTCATGGTGGGTGTGTGTCAACAAGCAGAATAAGAATAAGAATATATCCTCGGATTCCTTCACCAGCCTTGAAATTGATTTTCTGCTGCTTTGACCTTATCCTCCCCAGCAAGTGTGTGGAATTATTGTTGTCATTTAGTCATACCTCAAAGAAAAAAACACAGCCCGGGGGAAGAGGGTTAGGGTTTGAAAATTGGATGGGAATGGGGTTTTTTGGCAAAGTTTTGTGGAGAGAGGAAAAAAACACAGCATGGACAAACAACAAATGAAGCAAAACAAATCTTTGGATACGAAGATATCCATAAACCTTTTAAGGGACATAAAGGAAGTGCACTACTGCATGCATGAAGTTGTTTGCTAAATGGATGGTTAGGTTACTGAAAAGTAGTACTTACTACAACTTACTAACTATGAAGAAACAATTTGACAGTACAGGGCTGCAGAAAATTCGCAATTTCACTTGCCTATCTGCCCTCAGAGAGAATAAACCCTTATTAGTACATTAAATTAGTTTTAAAAATAGCAAAGAAACTTATCAAATAGCTGGAGGGATGAATTTGAAGCAGAGAGCAAACAAACGCACAGAGTCACACTCATAGAAGTTCACAACAATAACATTATTTAAAAGATGAGGAGAAGTGAAGAAGATACTGTAACAGTATGTTGTCCTGTTCAATTTGGGAAGTTGCATGCATCCAGCTATTCCTCTTATTCGCCGTACTCCTCCATTCCATCTGACGCTCCGTAGATCAATCTTGGTGACCAGACACACTGTTCATTGCCTGCCTGGTGGATGCGGAATTGCGGATCGCTAATGGTAAGCCTGAGTTAATCGTTTTTCCTATCGCACAGGGTTAAAGCCGGCCTGTAATTGTTGATGGAAAAAGAGGAGGTGATATTAAAAAACACCACGGAGAAAAAAATATAAGGTACGGTGTGTAGTGCAAAAATAACACTTTCAGTTTCAGAGTCGACAGTATTACATACAAGCATCATTTCTAAAGTGCGTACTCTGAGTCTCCGTTTCAAGGATAGTAATACCACACAGCAGGCCAGGGCCATGCAGACGATCAAGGCAGGCACCACTGAGTGAAGCAACCTGATTTAGCATACCTCTTTGACACAGACAGGCAAAGCATATTTAATTGTATGCAGCAAACCACATAGCCGCAATTTTACATTAACTGCTGTATGGACTCTGGCATAACAACACTACACTGGCTCGACCACTCCATACCACGACTAGACAGACATGTAGTTCTGCTGTAGTTGTTCTTGACTGGTTTACCTGTTTGCCACTCACGAAATGGCCATAGTTCTTTCGTAAACCGACGAGGATGATCCATCCATCCCAGTGAGTGACTGTAAAGAAAAAAGATATTATGTAACTTTGACCATCAAGACTCATCATCATCATGGTATATTGGCTAACTCAATGTTGTTCATGCAGTCGCAGTCTACACACACAGTGAGTCCAAGGACATTTTGCATATCAAAAAATGCAACGTAGTGGCCCCTGCAGTAGAAGTACAATTTGAAATAAACAAGGTAAAAAAACAGAGTAGACTTGAGTTACATTTAGTCTGTAAAAGATTCAATAATAACAGAAGACATATGATTCATTTCATGCAATCAATCAATCAATCAATCAAAGCATTTATATAGCGCACTACACACCCAGAGGGTCTCAAGGCGCTAGGGGAGGGGGGTCCGCTACTGCTCGAACAGCCAGGTCTTGAGTTGCTTCCTGAAGGCGAGGTGGTCCTGGGTCAGGCGGAGGTGGGTCGGGAGGGAGTTCCATGTCTTGGCGGCGAGGTAGGAGAAGCACCGTCCCCCTGTGGTGGCTCTTCGGATGCGGGGGACGGTGGCGAGGGCGTGGCCGGTCGATCGAAGCTG
Organism: Lissotriton vulgaris; assembly: GCF_964263255.1. Taxonomy (NCBI): domain Eukaryota; kingdom Metazoa; phylum Chordata; class Amphibia; order Caudata; family Salamandridae; genus Lissotriton; species Lissotriton vulgaris. Next base: position 43,086 of record NW_028244060.1, read on the forward strand.
GCGTTTGGGAGCGTAGAAGTTGAGGCGGCTGTTGAGGTATCCTGGGCCTTGGTTGTGTAGGGCTTTGTGTGCGTGGGTGAGGAGTCGGAAGGTGATTCTCTTGTTGACCGGGAGCCAGTGCAGGTCTCTCTGGTGTACGGAGATGTGGCTGCGACGGGGGATGTCCAGGATGAGTCGTGCTGAGGCGTTCTGGATCTGCTGGAGTCTCTTCTGGAGTTTGGCGGTGGTTCCGGCGTAGAGGGAGTTGCCGTAGTCCAGACAGCTGGTGACGAGGGCCTGGGTGACCGTCTTCCTGGTCTCGGTGGGGATCCACCAGAAGATCTTACGTAGCATGCGCAGGATGTTGAAGCACGACGAGGAGACGGCGTTGACTTGTCTGGTCATGGAGAGGGAGGAGTCCAGGATGAAGCCCAGGTTGCGTGCGCGGTCCGTTGGTTTGGGTGCGCTGCCTAGGGCGGGGGGCCACCAGGAGTCATCCCAGGCGGAGGGTGAGGATCCCAGGATGAGGACTTCTGTCTTGTCCGAGTTCAGTTTCAGGCGGCTGTTCTTCATCCATTCGGCTACCTCTTTCATCCCTTCGTGAAGGTTGGCTCTGGCGGTGGTGGTGTCATTGGTGAGGGAGAGAATCAGCTGGGTGTCGTCGGCATAGGAGATGATGTTGAGGTTGTGCTGGCGTGCGATGTCTGCGAGGGGGCTCATGTAGACGTTGAAGAGGGTTGGACTGAGCGAGGAGCCTTGAGGAACGCCGCAGATGACTTCGGTGGCTTCAGATCTGAACGGGGGAGGCGGACTCTCTGTGTCCTTCCGGCGAGGAAGGAGATGATCCACTCCAGTGCCTTCTCCTGGATTCCGACGTTGCTGAGTCGCTGCACTAGTGTACGGTGGCAGACAGTGTCGAAGGCCGCTGAGAGGTCTAGGAGAATGAGGGCTGCTGTTTCTCCGTTGTCGAGCAGTGCTCGGATGTCATCGGTGGCTGCGATCAGGGCGGTCTCGGTGCTGTGGTTGGCCCGGAAGCCAGACTGCGAGAGGTCGAGGGATCTGTTCGTCTCGAGGAAGGCGGCCAGCTGCTTGTTGACGGTCTTCTTGATGACTTTTGCAGGAAACGGGAGCAGCGAGATGGGGCGGTAGTTCTTGAGGTCAGTGGGGATGGCTGATGGCTTCTTTAGTAGAGCGCTGAGTTCAGCGTGCTTCCAGCTCTCCGGGAAGGTAGCGGTGTCGAAGGAGGTGTTGATGATGTCCCGCAGGTGGGGTGCGATGACAGCGTCGGCCTTGTTGAAGACGTGGTGAGGGCAGGGGTCGGTCGGAGATCCGGAGTGGATGGAGTTCATCGTGCGGACGGTGTCTTCGGTGCTGATCGGGGTCCAGGTGCGGAGGGTGGTGGTGGGGGGCGGTGGTGTGGTCGTGGCGTGCATCGGTTGAGTGCTGAGTCTATTGTGTATGTCCGCGATCTTGTTGTGGAAGTAGGAGGCGAGGGAGTTGCAGAGGTCTTGCGAAGGGGTGATGTCGTTGTTTCCGGCGTTGGGGTTGGAGAACTCTTTAACGATGTTGAAGAGTTCCTTGCTGTTGTGTGCGTTGTTGTCCAGTCGTTCCTTGAATGCGGTTTTCTTGGTGGCGTGGATGAGTTGGTGGTGTTTTTGGGTGGCGAGCTTGAGGGCAGTCATGTTGTCCGGTGTTGGGTCTCTGCGCCAGGTTCTCTCGAGGGCTCAGCAGTTCTTCTTGGAGCTCTTGAGTTCGTCGGTGAACCATGGGGCTTTCTTGCTACCGGGTCTGCTAGGCGGGGTCTTCAGAGGGGCGAGGTCGTCTGTGCAGTTGCTGATCCACTTCGCGAGGTTGGTGGCCGCCTGGCTTGGGTTCGTTGCGCTGGTGGGAGGGTTCATGCTCAGGGAGGTCGCGAGCTGGTCGGCTGTGATCTTGTTCCAGCTTCTGCGTGCAACCTGTTGCTGGTGGTGGTGGATCGTGGTCCTTCTGAAGCTGAAGTGGACGCAGTTGTGGTCCGTCCAGTGGAGTCCGGTGGCGTGGCTGAAGGCGATGTCCTTGCTGGATGAGAAGACGGGGTCGAGTGTGTGTCCGGCGTAGTGGGTGGGGGTGGTGACCAGCTGCTTGAGTCCCAGGTTTGCGAGGCTGTCCAGCAGGGTGGTGGTGTTGCGGTCGTTGTTGTTCTCCAGGTGGAAGTTGAGGTCCCCGAGGAGGATGTAGTCAGCGGAGAGGAGGGCGTGCGGGCTGATGAAGTCGGCGATGTCTTCGCTGAATTCTGTGCGTGGTCCCGGGGGTCTGTAGATAAGGGTGCCTCTGAGGGTGGTCTTGGGGTTGATGTGGACCTGGAAGTGCAGGTGCTCGGCGGGTGCGAGGGTGTCGTCGGTGTTGGTCGTGATGCGGATGGTGTTCCTGTGGATGATGGCGATGCCTCCTCCGGTCTGGTTGATTCGGTTCCTTCGGATGATCTTGTAGCCGTCTGGGATGGCGATGGCGATGTCGGACGCTGAAGAGGCGTTCATCCAGGTTTCCGTGAGGAAGGCGACGTCTGGTGAAGTTGTGTCGAGCAGGTTCCAGAGCTCGACGGCGTGTCTGTGGACGGAGCGGGTGTTGAGCAGGATGCATTTCAGGTGGCTGCTGCTGTTGCTCGTCTTGGTCTTGGTTGGTGCTGGAGTAGTGCAGGTCCGTATGCAGGTGAACTTGCAGGAGTTGCAGCAAAAGGGTCCGTGGGTGCGTCTCGGGGTGGCTTGGTAGCGTCCTGGGATTCGGCCGCGTTGAATGCATAGAGGGTGGCGGCATCGTACGTCCGGCGGGTGGGCTGGGGTCTGCAGGGGCCAGGGGTCCTGGCGCTAAGCATGGGCGGAAAATCCGTTACGCTCGCGGATTTTGCGGATTTTCGGTAAATTCGCAATCCGCGAACTCCTCGCGAATTTACCGAAAATCCGCAAATTCGCACGCAGCGGATTTTTTTTCTTTGCGGTGTAAGTTCGCAATTGCGAACATGTAGGTGCGGCGGGCAGCAACAATCTCGCACTCGCAAAATTACAAAAATTACAATTCTGCACAAGAAATTTACTAGCAAGCAGCATAGACCTTCTGAAAATGATGATTTTTATCAGAATAACTCCTCATGTTGACATTTGCCTGCACTTTTTTGGATTTGAAGCCTTTTGATTTTCTTTGGATAACTTTTGGATTAGAAATCAACTTTCTCATATAAGCTTGGTGGGGCATTACAGTTGCTGTAATGCTGTTCTGCAGAAAAACGAGTTTTGCAAAAGTGAAAGCAGGTTCAAAAGTTCAAACTCATCATTAGTAACCGTTCCCTGTAGTGCTTCCTGACAAGGGCCCCTCCAAAGTTCAGTTGCTAGTTGCAACAATTGTATGACCCTGCTCTGACCCTCAAAGCAGGCTCATAGAATAGCTACAAGTAGGCCACAAAGGTCCTGGAAAAAAAAATTGCACTGCAACAGAAAGCAAATTACAGATAAGGAAGCAGGTGCCAGACTGGAATTTTAAAACAGTGACACAGCAAGGATCCCTGCCTGACTTGTGACCCCCAGACAGCCGATTTGGACGCTGTCACGGGGAATCCTCCCTCGCTGCCGCCATCTACAGCGAGCGAGCTAGCTCCGCCCACTTCGCCGGCCACGCCTCCTTCCATCAGGTTAAAAGGGCGCGCTGAACACTAGCGCGTCCCTCTAACATTCTCCTGAGGCGAAAAGCTGGGAGCGCTGCTAAATCTGTATTTTTTAAAAACTTACTTGTGTGAATTTGTGTTTTTACTTGCCTGCATCTAAGCAAGGATCCCTGCCTGACTTGTGACCCCCAGACAGCCGATTTGGACGCTGTCACGGGGAATCCTCCCTCGCTGCCGCCATCTACAGCGAGCGAGCTAGCTCCACCCACTTAGCCGGCCACGCCCCCTTCCTTTTCTCCTCTTTCTCTTGACGACCCTATAAAACTATGTGTTTGGGCCGGAGGCGCAGCGGACAGGCGCAGCGGGCGCGACGATTGCGCGCCGAAGGCGCGCCTAAGGCAAGCCCGTCTGTGCCCGTCCACGGCTTTCCGGGGCTAGGGGCACGTCACTCTGCCCAATTTACCGCCTACTCCCCCACCCAACTCCGCTGCCTCCGGGGCCCTTGGCCTTTACCAGCCTCTACCTGCTCCCGCATTTCTTCTCTCGGCCTGTCTCCTGCTGCTCCTCACGTCATCCCTCCTCTCCAATATACCCCCCCTCATCCCTCCGGAGGTACTGCTATCCCTGCAACCTCTAAAACCCTCTCGGCATACTATTTAAACACCTGGTCTGCAGTAGCCCACTCGCACGAACTATCGGTGCTGCTGGACCTTCAGGCCCCAGATCTTCTTTTTTTAACGGAAACATGGTTTTGTGATGACTCCCTCCCCGCTCTACTGGCCACTCTACCAGCCCCATATTATGCCCTACGCGCGGATCGCCAAAATGGCAGAGCTGGGAGCGGCGTCGCGGTCATCGCCCGAACCGACCTCCCCTTCCAAACTCTTTCTCTGCCAGATATTGCCACTACGGAGTATCTAGCTATCCGCACCACTTCCATTATGCCCCCTCTCACCTGCATACTCACCTATCGCCCCCCTCAATCCCCTTTATTGTTTCTCCCTGATTTTCTGGAAGTTTTGGCCACGATCGCACTTAACAACTCCTCCATCTTACTCTTGGGTGATTTTAATTTTTGGCCCTCTGACCCCGCAGAATGCCCATCCTCAAAAGAATTTTCAGATACCCTTCAATCTCTTAACTTTACATCTCATATCCACTCTCCTACCCATATCAAAGGTCATATCCTAGACCAGATCTGGTCCTTGAACTGTCCCGTAGAGTCCTTTTCCATCTCGCCTTGTACATGGTCTGACCATCATCTGATTTCATTTGCCCTTCCCACACACCCTCCGGTCAAGCCCCCACTTCCTAAGAACATCTGGGTTCGTGCTTGGGGGCGAGTAGACCCGGAAAATTTATCCTCTCTACTCACCACCTCCCACCCCTCCCTACAAGGTCTATCCACCCTCTCCCAGGTCACGGCCATTGAACAGTGGCTCTCCTCAGGCTGCGACTCTATTGCCCCTCTGAAACGGGTCACCTCTAAGAGAGAGAAGGATGCCAATCTGTGGTTCAATGAAGATCTCAAGGCCACCAAACTAGCGGTACGTCGAGCGGAGCGGGCCTGGAGGAGAAACTATTGCCCCTCACTGCGACTGGAGTTCATCAACATCTTGACTCAATATAAAAAGGATATCTTGGCGGCTAAAACAACCTATTTCTCCTCCAAAATCCTCGCAGCTGAGAACCAATCGAGGGAAATTTTCTCGATTCTGCACAACCTGGCATTTTCCGACAGAACCACTCTAAAGCCCACCCCTTCCCAGGAACTCTGTCACTCCCTCAACAATTTCTTCATTCAGAAAATAGCCACCATTAAAGCCAACACCCCCCCTCTCCTACTTTTGTGGATCCCCAGTGTCCCCCCCCCAAGGGACAACTCACCACCCTCCCCTCTCTGACCAAGGAATCCCTGACTTCCATAATTCCCCTTGTCAAATCCGGCTCCCCGTTAGATCCCTGCCCTGCCCACATTCTCCGTCACATCTTCACCACTTGTCCAGACCCCCCCCTTCACCTCCTCAATAGCTCTCTCTCCCAGGGCGTGGTACCTAATCCACTCAAATCAGCAGTCATTGTTCCCATCTTGAAAAAGCCGGGCGCAGACCCCACAATCCCCGCCAATTTTCGCCCCATCTCTCTCCTGCCGTTCCTGGCGAAAGTGCTCGAGAGCCATGTCACCTGCGCTCTGAGCTCTTTTGTGGAGAAGTACGGGGCTCTTGCCCCCCGCCAGGCCGGGTTCCGCCCCGCACACTCTACGGAGTCCGTAGTCCTCTCGGTCCTTGACAACCTCAGGGAGGGAATGGACACTAACCAGCCCCAGGCCCTGGTTCTCCTCGATCTCTCAGCCGCTTTTGACACGGTGGATCATACCATCTTGCTTTCCCGTGTCAGGGCGGCGGGGATCGGGGGCACCGCGCTGGTCTGGTTATCCTCCTTCCTGAGGGACCGCACCCAGGCAGTTCGCCTGGGTGATTTTACTGCGGACTTTCGGAAAGTTCAGTGCGGGGTCCCCCAAGGCTCCTCTCTTTCACCTCTTTTGTTTAATCTTTACATCGCCCCTCTTATTTTTTCACTGCAGCAAATGGAGGTCGCCGTATTTAATTATGCGGGCGACCTCCAGCTTGTTTTTAACCTGTCTTCTTCCCCCTCCTCTGTTCTTAACTTCCAATCTATCATGCTCCATATCCGGGACTGGATGAACCACAACCATCTGAAACTCAACCCAAACAAGACCGAGCTGGTGTTGACGGGTGGTTCATCCAGCCCTTGGTCTTCCTTATTTTGGCCCCCTTCCCTAGGCCCTCCACCTGTCCCCTCTACCTCAGTAAAAACATTGGGCATTAAACTCAATTCTCAACTCACCCTTCACTCCCAGGTTAGTTCTGTGGTTTCTTCTTCCTTCCTTTCACTGCGCACTATACGCAAGGTGTCCCGCTTTTTTTCCTTTGACGCTCTGAAATTAATCACCCTGGCTATGGTCATCTCCCGCCTGGATTACGGCAACGCCCTATATGCAGGTATACCTGCATATAGCTTACGGCGTCTGCAGCAGATCCAAAACCAGGCGGCGCGCCTGGTGTTCAAACTCCCAAAGTCTCACCACATCACTCCCCTCCTAAAGTCTTTACATTGGCTTCCTGTTCGTGCCCATGTCCAGTTTAAGCTTGCTTCCATCACCTTTCAAGCACGACTGGGCACGTCACCGGCTTTTATCTCATCTGAGATCATCCCCTATGTTCCCTCCAGGGAACTGCGCTCATCTACTCAATCCCTTCTCACAGTCCCACGGTTCCCGAGAAAGAAATGGGGAGGCTCGAAATTTGCGACCCTTGCCCCGCTCTTCTGGAACTCCCTGCCTCTCGAGCTCAGAGCCTTAACCCTGTTTCCTCAATTCCGGAAACAGCTCAAAGCTCATTTGTTTACCAAATCCTTCAATTAGTCCATTAGCAGTTTTGTTTTCTTTTTATTCAGCTCCAGCTTCTTCGCCCAGATATCTGTTAGTTGTAGCGCCATGAAACCGCTGGTGTACGTGCGCTTTATAAATAATTTTAAATTCAAATTCAAATTCATTAATAAATCAACCCCAAATTAATTCATGTCAGTTGAAGCAGGCAGGTGTGCTTGCTTTTTCCCCCCATAATCTACAGTGATGATGAACAAGAGGGTGGCATTGATGTACCAGAGGGTGGCATGGGTGAAACAGAGGGTGGCAGGGGTGAAACAGAGGGTGCTGGGAACCTGTGATGATGAACCAGACGTAGAAACAACATAATCGTAACCGTTGCGAGCCGACATGTAAGTTCGCAATTGCGAACTGTTACAAAACCCTCGCGAACTGTCAGAAATCCTTGCGAACTGGCAGAAATCCTTGCGAACACAAAAAAAAAAATCCGCAAATTCGCGAGAATTCTCGGATTTTGCGGATTGCGAGTTCGCAAATTCGCAAAATTCGCGAATGCCAGATTCGCAAAATTCGCCCATGCTTACCTGGCGCTGGGCGCAGTCCAGGCGCGGACGGGCGCAGACGGGCTTACCTTTGGCGCACCTTCGGCGCTCAGTCGGCGCTCCCGCTGCGCGCGTCCGCTGCGCGGTCGCTTCGGGGGCGTCATAAGAAGGGGGACGGGAGGGCGGGTCAGCTGGGCGGCGGGAGCGGCTCGGCCAATGGACCGGTGGTGGGCAGGGCCTGTGGCGAGCTGCGGCGGAAAACTGGCGAGCGGGTGGCTCTGCTGTGGCTGGGCCGCTCGGGGGGCCAGGGGGGCGTCGGCGGCGGAAATAGGCGGCAAGGCTGGCAGGCAGGAGCAGGAGGCGGCAGAAGGAGCAAGGGGGTGACCCGGCCTGGTGAGAGGCGCAGCGGTCACTCACATGCACATGCACAACAAACGAACAGCAATTGCTTTCATCAGAGCCAGACAGCAAGTGCTGTCCACTGCATGCCCTCTCATTATTCATTATCTGTTCCACTTTTGTCCGCATCTTGTTCTTAAAGTGAAGGCCCACAGGGCAGCCTCTCGTGTCAATTTCAGAAGTAACTATCAGCAATCACCATATAGTCAGTAATTCCAGTCCCACTTCTTTTGAGGAGACTCGTCTACGAAGCAACAGTTTCTTCATTCTGCGTAATCCAGCCATCTGCCTTGAGGGAAATGGATAGGGAGAGTCTGGAGGAGGAGGATAGAGGAGCATGACTGAGTTGTGAACTTGTGAACTTCAGGATTGCAGACAGCAGCACCTTCAATAAGGAAATAAGATGAAGACAGTGCTGCTGATGGATTTGTTGTGATCAGAGTTGTATTGTGGTAAAAGTTGCAAAACAAAGACACACAGGAGTAAAAGTGAATACGGAGTCAGGACAAAAAAAAAGGAAGTCAGTTTCAGGCCTAGGTGTCAGGGAAGTAGAGCTCATCCTCAAACTCTGTGAATTGAGATGGGAGTAGGTCAGCTAACAGAGAAGATCTTCCGTCACCTAAGTCGGTGTCCTCTTCTTCCTGCGTGGATTCACGTATTTTGTAATCTGGTGGTATGAAATGCTGATTCATCTTGATCATTGTTAACCTCTCCACATTTTTGGGCGAGAGGCGGGTCCTTTTTGAAGTTACAATGGCACCAGCAGCACTGAAAACTCGTTCAGAAGACACACTTGCGAGTGGGCAAGACAAATAATGTAGCTTGGTGATCAGTGGCCATTGACCCCTTTTCCCAAACCAATACAGCAATGGCTTGTGATCAATGAAGACTTCTGCTGGGTCATCCAGATAGGCCTGCACCATCCACTCAAGGTCATACAGGGGTGCAGAATTTTGTGTACAATCTGAGGCCTTTGCATCAACACTGGAATGAGCAAACCCTTGATGAGCTATCCAATCCGCTTCCGACAATATTATGGCTGGGCCTGGTGCAGGTGAGGATGATGATACCGTTGCTGGTGTCGGTAACGGCTGTGAGGGAAAGTGACTGCCTTCGGCCACAGAAGTGGACCTTGACGCCGGATGGCCTGCTGATTCAGTAGTACTTCTGCCGGTTCCTTCAATTTTCTGTCGCTCTTTTTCGAACCAAGTGGCTGACAGAGCTAGCCAATGTTTGTACTTTGAAACATCTGCTTCAGTAAAAGGAATGAATGCAGTGCTGGCCAGTGCATTTTTGTATAGTGGATCCAGAACAGTAGCACAAATGTAATGTTTTCTGTATGTATTTTTTTAAGCCTGTCATTGGCAACTAGGCGGGTTAATAAGCTCTCCCCCAACTGATATGCATCTTGCTTGTCAGTATCATCTTTGAACGTTGAAGACACCGCCCTCAGTTGGTGCTCTAGCAAGCGCAACAATGGGATAGCTTTGCCCAAAGTACAGTCCTCCCTACTGACTTCACGCGTGAAGACCTCAAAAGGACAAAGCATGTCTGTCAGGCTTTTAACTAGGTCCCATTCCTCCACCTCTAGCCTCATGTCTTTCATAGAAGAACCCCGTGCAAAGACATACTCATTGATTACCAAGCACTGCTAAGACAGACGCTCAAGCATGTAGAAGGTTGAGTTCCAACGTGTTACCACCTCCTGCGTGAGTCCTCTGACTGGCACTCTACGGTCACGTTGAATGATCCTCAGCTGCTTCCGGGCCTTAAAAGAAGGGCTGAAATGTGTGCAGATTCTTCGGCAGGTGGTCAGTAACTTGCTGACTTTGTTTTCTTTTTTCAAGTAATCTTGAACAACAATGTTAATACTGTGCGCCAAACACGGCATTTTGAAATAGCCACCATCCTTCATGGCCCTAACTATATTACTGCCATTATTCGTGGAAACATAACCAATCATGCACTTTCTTGGATGCAGCCATTCAAACACCTTACTGTTAAACTCCTCAAAATGTTTACTACAGTATGAGATTTCTCCATGGCAAACATGGCTACTGTTGCATGTTTCCGACTAGCTTGAAAAATTGTGGCACTGTCAAAACCTGCAGATAACTTGACTCTAACCCCTGCAAAGAGACCCAGTGTGCAGTGCTGCACATGTAATCAAGGGCTTGGCAACTGGTGCACATGTCTGTTGTCAGGTGGATAGTATGAACAGCACTCTTCTGCAAAGCTGGCCCAATCACCTCCAGCACATCTTGATGTAGTGCTGGGACCGCAATTCTAGCAAAATAGGACCGGCTAGGAACCTTCCATTTAGGGCAGACTGTTGCCACAAGTTCTAGAAAACCCACACCTTCCACGAAAGAAAAAGGGAGAAGGTCCAGCGCTAACATTTTAGCCAGCCTTGCATTATAAAGACGTGCCGTTGGGTGGTTGCGTTCAAATGGCCCCTCCGACCAAAACATGCTTTTAATGGTGGTCTGGACTGTTTTCATACATGATGATGATGATCCAGACTTCTTCAAGCCAGTTAGGCTCATTGATGTACTTTTTCGCATTGGTGTCTCTCCCAGACTCTTTGTGTGCCTCATAGATGTTGCTGGGGTAGAGGGTGTGGGCGCTACCACTGCAGTGCTGCTGCCAGGGGTACTGTGTGTACCAGAAAAAATGTCTGTCGCTTCTTCACCTCCCCCCTGCACGATCATCAGCCCCTCGTCATCATCAGATGCAATATCAATGGATACATTTGGATTTGCTGTACTTTTGGCTTCCCGGATCTTACTTAGGTGCGCCTCCCACTGGATAGTGTGGTGGTTTTGGAGATGACCTCTCTGGCCTCCGGTACCATAGTTGATACCAAGCTTACCCCGACTAACTACAGTTTTACAAATCGAAAAAATAACTAGGTTTTCCGCCTTTTTGTTAATACTAAAGAAGTCCCAAACTGGGGAGTTGAGATTTCTGGTGGTGGTGGTGGAGGTGCTACTTTCAATGCCAGATGAAGTGGAGGATGGGCGTGGCCGAATTTGACTCTGTTGTGCACTTACAGTTACAGCACCACTAACAGAGGTCGAGCTGGATGGAGATCCCTGCCGGCCCTTCTGAAGAGAAAATATGGCAGCTGTAGGTCGTGTTGGTGTAGTAGTTACCGGTGTTGGTGGTGGTACCAGTGCCACGCCGCCCACATCCCGCTCAGCAGCAATTTGGGATAGGGTAAAAATGTCTGTCTGCTGGATGCCCGCTGGAGCTGGAGTGACGACTGTGATGACTGGGTGGTCATCGTCAGACTGTTCATCCGCAGCAGAATACACCGCTTCTACTTCTTGTTCGTCATCATTACCCATAAGTGAAAGCCTTGCGGGAACCTTCCTTTTAGGCTTAGCTACCTTTGTAGGTTCATGGCGTGCCTCCCTCTCAGACTGCATTGGTGGGTTCCAATCAAGATCTAGATCATCAGAAGGAAGGGGGCTTGAAGAAGAACTTGTACTAGCCCTCCTTGGCCTTTTTCTTGCTGGGGATCTGGAAGACAATGGATCATCAGGAGGAGTGGCTTGCTCGGATGAAACCTCCGCTTGAATCTTGATTTCCTGATGTGCCCCTACTTCTGGAGGAACAAGCATTGTGGGCAGTTGTGCCTCTCCATGTGCCTCTAAATGCATCTCTACTCGCTCCTTTCCTTGTTGCACCTGTGGTTGTCGTTGCGGCTGTGGTTGAACACTCGTCAGATGAGTTACACCCTGCGTTGATTGGATTCTACTATCTTGCAATGAGTCAACGCCAACATCACTGGTCGATAGTGATTGAGCAATTAAAGTGGCTGCCTCTGCGGCCCTCATGGTCTTGGGCCTAACTTGGCATGGTGGCACTGAGACCAATGAAGCTGAGGTGCTGCTCCCAGCTTGGTCCCCGGCAGACACCGCTGCTGCAGGCATAGTTTTTTTCCCCCAAAAAAGTGTCTGTGGGCACACCAGTCTCCTTGGTAAGTGGCGCCACTTGCTTCTTCTGCTCCTTCTTACTGGCAGTGGCACTGGCAACTTTCTTGGTAGAGGAGCTACGGCCACCTTTCTTTGGGCCCATCTTCTTCAGATGTCAGAACAGCAGGCCGCAGTTGCACGAGTTGCAGAGTTGTCTGTGGGCACACATGACGTCACATGACATTGTGCTGCACACACCGCAGCAGGACTTCTTCCTGGCACTGATGATGAACGATGAGGATGATTCGCGGTTCTCTTTGTGCACCTAAAAGCAAAGGAAGCCAGAGGAACATTAGTTAAAAAAATGTTGCATATGTCGTGCTTCAATTAATATTTGCAACTAGGCATTTATTATTATTACAACACACCCAAAAACGGAAAGACCAAAGATAAAAATTGCAATTATTTCTAATCAAAAATGGATGTTTACATTAATAGAAGAGAGACCACACAGAGAGAGTTGTTTCATGCACCACTGAGTACCCCTGGGCATAATGGATGAAAGGAGGCAGACTGGGTGCAGGCCTATGGCACAAAGCACACTGCCTGGCTTCAAAATGGCCCCTTGACCCCCACCCACATGGCCAGGCCCTGCCTGGACCAGGCCTCAAAATGGCCCCCACCCACATGGCCAGGCCCCAACAACACCCCAAAGAATCAAAAAACACACAAAAATCACCACAATCCAATGCCATCCATGCCCTAAGTGATGTTTAAATTCAATAGACCCCACAAAAAGACTTGGTCCATGCACCTCTGACTACCCCTGGGCATAATGGATGAAAGCAAGGCAGACTGGGTGCAGGCCTATGGCAACAAAGCCCACTGCCTGGTTTCAAAATGGCCCCTTGATCCCCACCTACATGGCCAGGCCCTGCCTGGACCAGGTCTCAAAATAGCCCCCACCCACATGGCCAGGCCCCAACAACACCCCAAAAAATCGAAAACCACACAATAATCACCACAATCCAATGCCATCCATGCCCTAAATGATGTTTAAATTCAAGACACCCCACAGAAAGACTTGGTCTATGCAACACTGAGTACCCCTGGGCATAATGGATGAAAGCAAGGCAGATTGGGTGCAGGCCTATGGAATAAAGCATACTGCCTGGCTTCAAAATTGCCCCTTGACCCTGACCCACATGGCCAGGCCCTGCCTGGACCAGGCCTCAAAATGGCCCCCACCCACATGCAGGCCCCAACAACACCCAAAAAAATCGAAAAGCACACAAAAATCACCACAATCCAATGCCATCCATGCCCTAACGGATGTTTAAATTTAAGACACCCCACAGAAGGACTTGGTCCATGCACCACTGACTACCCCTGGGCCTACTGGCTAGTGTGGCTTTACACGCACCCCAAAATTTAAACAAAATTCCACATACAACAGTGAGCTATTCAATTCCATGACATAAATGATATTTAAGTTCAACAAAACTCACAGAAACAGTTGTATCAGGCACCCATGACTAACCATGCGCCTACTGGATACTGTGCCTACCCACAATATATTTTTTTTAAAGTTGTGAAAAAGTTTAAAATTGTAGTTGCAGCAACTGCAATGCCCCAAACAAACAACACCAACTTAATTGTAAAATCTCAAATCCAAAAGTAATCCAAAAGTGATCCAAACAAAAAGTCCTCAAATGCAAATATCCAGCAGCAGCCACAAAAAGTAATTCTTCCAGCTCCAGATCCAAATGAAAAGTGACCAGGACGTGGACAAAGCACTGGGAGGAGCCTGCTGGACAGGAACAGGAAGTTGGAGACTCTGGGGCACTTCCTTCCTACCACCCTTCTAAAATGGACTCCTTGCACAAAAAAGTGCAGCCAAATGTCAATCTGAGGAGTTATTCTGATCCAAATCATCGTTTTCAGAAGGTTTATGCTGCCTGCGGTAGATTTCTTGTGCAGAATTGCAATTTTTGGAAGTTCGGGAAACTGAGCTGTTCAAATTTCCTGCCGGAAGTCAGTAGCGCGTCCCATCTAAGTGTTCGCAATTGTTTACTCCTGCGATGCGTGATCGCGGGCCCTTATGACGTAGTCGCGTTATCAAACTCTCGCAGTGCAAGATGGCGGGCTGCTATGACGTACTCACGGTCAAAAAGTCTCGCGCGATCACGCAGCCAGATCCAAAATGGTGCAGCGTACTCAAATCGGGAGGAAAAACAACTCGGCGAACTCAGAATCACGGTAAGTCAGTGCCGCGCGCGCAAGATTGTATTTTTGAAGCCCGACCAAGCAAAAAAATCCGCCAGCTTGCGACAATTTTACGCGATTCGCAAACCGCGAAAATGCCATAAATTCGCAAATTCCGTGAGCGGAACGGATTTTCAGCCCACACTTAATTAAAATAATTCCCAACCTGGCTTGATCTAGCTATCCCATTATATCTCTCCCATTTTCAGCCACATAAATCTTGCTGAAGATTTCCCTTCCCTTGAACTTCAGAACATCTATAAAATAACATTTCATGATCATATAAATTATGTCCAATTCTTTTGGATTCACAACAGTGTGTTTCAAAAGTTGGTTAGACTATAATGAAGGTTCAATCAGAGAGAATGGTAATAGGAGAGCCGCAATCTGCCATAATCCCTATATTGATCGAACCAATCATAACTTCGCACAGAGGTCCTTTGCATTTCCTATGAAATGCATTTACCATGTCAACATCCACAGTAAGCAAAACATTTTTCAAAGTGTCACCCATACTTTCTTCAACTACATTCAACTGACTTGCTAGCTTTAGTTTTAGCAGAAAGTCGCACCCTTTGAAAGTGCCCAATCTTTCTGCAATTGTTGCATTGCTTTCCCTGTGCAGGACAGGACAACCTATTGAAACTTAGACGCACACCTATAGCATGCTCCAGAAAATTGATTTTCTACAACCTTCTTAGGTTTGTTCTTATTGACAGTAACAGACATTTCTGCCGCCTCCACTTCAGACACAGCACAAACCTGTACATAACTTTTAAGATCCTCCAACCAAATTCAGGAAGAAATCTGAGAACATTCAATGCTTCTCGCAATGTCCATAACATCATTCGATGAGGGATTTTTACACGTCAAAATCAGCTCTTGAACTTTTATGCTAGAGCAATTAAAAAAACAATTGGTCATGCAAATACACATCTAAATTTGTACCAAATTCAAACTTTGCAGATAGAACTCTGAAAACTGGGGGGCGTGGCTTGGCGCCCGGCGAGGACGGCAGCGCGGATGTGAGCGCTCCGGGTCGCTAGGGGTTTTCGCTGCTTCTGCCACCTTACCTGTGCCTGCAAGGTAGATTTTCCTCGACCGGAGACTGCAGCTGACAAGGGGCTTCCAGATGTGGTCCCTTTTAAGCGGCGGAATAGCCGTTTTGCCGACTTTTGCAGCGGACGCGACTGACTGAAAGTCGCGCCCGCCATTTTGTATCTTGACAACGAGGATTACGGCGCTCCCGCCTCTCAAGCATGCAAGTCTGCCACAGAGCCCCACGCATCACCAACTCTTCCCAATGATGTACCGTTTACAGCTCTGCTTCACTGCTGCATATGTATGCCATATACCACCTTTTAACGGATTTTAGCGAAGTTTAACTCGCGTTTACATCCGATTGGCGGCCATTTTGAGCAAGTGGACTTTTCTTTCTGAGGCACTCTCCCTATACAGTCAACTCTATGCTAAAAGTGCTGCTTTCTCTCATGCTCAGATGTTTGGCGCTATCTACAACTTGGGGCAGTTTTGAGTACTGTTTCTGCGCGCTCTCCTCTTCATGTTCCCCCTGCATTCATGATACCCTCTCCTTGACGGACCTCCTCTGCTCCACAACGTGCTATTTACTTACATGCATCACCATGGTGGTTCTCCGCTCTCATCATCACTGCGTTAACTCCTTCATTTAGCGAAACTATCGCTGTTTCACCTATTCTCCTCACACCCTGGTATACCTGCATCCTGCGCAGTTTTCCAGTTAAAGACTCCAACGCATACTCTTCGCTGCCTTTGGATAAGCAGTGACTACTATTGAACCTCACCAATAACTCTTTTCTGCTTCATTCTTATGGAAAAAAAGGCATTCCCCCGCACCTCCAAAACTCCACGTCGTGTCTTCATTAAAAACTCCAAAGTCTTCTCTGCATTGGCGCACCTCGAAGCTTCTCAAGGTCTCGTCACTCAAATGTCGCAGTCTAATACGGAGCGGCCCATCCAGCCTCCAGGGAAGGTCACGACGAAACGTCCTAAAAAAGATCCTCCATCGCCAACGGGGTCCACATCGGCTGTTTCAATGGAGCTGTTATTGGAAGAGATCCGTGCTCTCAGACCCTTCATGGAAGAAACAAATTCTAAGTTGCAGGTTCTTACTGACAACTGGTCTCAGATGGATGCCAGAGTCACTACAGTGGAACATTCTCTAACTTCTCTCCAAGAGTCTTCCTCCAAAGTATCACACATGCAGTCTCAAATTTCCTCTCTTCAAAAGCAAGTTGAAGAATTAGAGAACCGAAACAGGCGCAACAATCTTCGTCTCTACGGCCTGGCGGAGAATTGTGAGGGGACTGACCCCATTGCCTTCTTCAAATCATTTCTGCCCAAGCTTCTTCATCTACCTGAGGATACTATCCTTAACATCCAGCGTGCACATAGGTTGGGTCGCCTCCCCTCCACTTCTTCTCCTTCTTCACGACCAAGAGGTGTCATCATGTACTTCTTAGAATATACTGACCTCCTCAAAGTTATCTCAGCGGCTCGTGCATCACCTCGCTTGCAATGGATGGGTTCCAATCTTTTCTTTGCGCAGGATTACGCAAGAGCCGCAGCTAGTCGTCGCAAGGCCTTCTTGGACATGCGACCAGAACTTCGTGCCATTGGAGCCAGATATGGTCTTTTCCATCCTTGCCTATTTAGAGTGACCTACAACAACAAAACTTCGACATATGAAGATCCTGTTCGTCTTCGAAGCTTTTTGAATGCAACCCAAGCCTCTGATATGGACTTTTCTAGCTCCTCCTCAGCTTTCCCGCCATGATTCCTGTGTGACGAAGCGTTGAAGTCTCAATTAAACTGCATGCTTATCGTGCACTGTTGAATGTATTATTGTTTGTTTATGCCACGTTTTCTGGCAACTCCTGTTTCCCTGTTCTCCCCCTCAATCTCTGTTGTTTTTCTTATATTCCTGTCCGTTAGTTAGTATGATTCACTATTGTTTTCTTCACTCACCTCATTGTCGTTCATTATTGTTCTATTTTCATCTTCTTTCATTCGTCTCACTCATCATTGTTTCTCCTCCCTTTTCCTTGCAGGTTTTACAATACGTTTGGCGTTTTTCCCCCGACCTGTTGGTTCGTTCGCGTTTGGCGCTTGCTTCCCCTGCCTGGCGCTCCCCCCTCATCCATTTCCTCGCGTATCCTACCCCTGGTGATCAATCCTCCCCGTTTCTACCCTTCGTAAGTATGTTTTCCCTTTCCTCCCGGTTGTTCACTTTCCTTCTCATATCTTTTTTACCTCTAAGTCTCCCAATTTCCTCTGTTTCACAGGTGTCTCTCTCTTTTGGTTTTCAAGCATTCTTCTATTCATGTCTTCTTCCCATCATTCTAACTATTTCTTGGACTACTTTATCATCTTCTTTACACCACTCGCTTCTCTTTTCCTCTTCCCCACCCTATTTTCTCTTTACTTATCATTTTATTCACTATTATACTGCACCGACTTTCATCGACTTCCCTACTCTCCTTGATCCTTCTAATCTTCTGGGTCTTTTTTGCACTTCCTTCTCCTCCTTTGATATCTTCTTCTTCTCTGATTTGTCTCTGAAAGTACTCACATGGAATGTTAAGGGCGTCAACTCCCCTATCAAGCGACAAAGAATTTTATCTCATCTTTCACGTTTGAATGTGGACATTGCTTTTTTACAAGAAACCCATTTATCTGCTGAAGAATCTGTCAAACTGAAGAGAAGCTGGGTGGGTGATGTTTACTATTCTCCTGGGGATGGTAAACGTAATGGCCTTGCTATTTTATGTCACAAAGCTCTTTCCCATTCCTTGCTTGCTCAGGAATCAGATGCTGAAGGCCGATGGATTTATGCCAAACTCTCTATCAAGAATGTTCCAATTTCTCTCCTAAATGTTTATGCCCCTACCACTGGTGATCCCACTTTTTGGCACTCATTTTCCCAGCATATCACCAGGTTCATCGATGATAATTTTATACTAGCAGGAGATTGCAATCAGCCCCTGGATCCCTTTCTAGATAGGAACTCCAAAGCACACTTCATCCCTAACAAATCTCACAAATCCTTCTCTCAAGCTATTTCCCAACACAAACTCACTGATGCTTGGCGTCTCTGCAACCCAGAACTCCAGGAATTTACTTTCTACTCTCCATGTCACCATTCCCAATCCCGAATTGATTACGTCTTTGTTACCCACAACATTGCCCAAACTCTCACTCATGCGGAAATTGGTCCAATTTTACTTTCTGACCATGCCCCCACATTAGTTCAATTGGACATCTTACCCAAATCAATAGGCCCTAAACGTTGGCGTTTCAACAATTCTCTCCTCCTAGACCCTAAATTTACTGCCTCCTTCACTTCCTTCTCCCATGAGTTTTTCTCCCTAAATGATAACTCCCCTGTCCCCAAACACACCATTTGGGATGCCTTTAAAGCGGCGGCGAGAGATTTCATTATTGGCTTCGTTGCTAAAAAACGTAGAGCTGCTCGCGATTTTACTAAGGCTATCCTTTTGGATATTAAGAAATTGGAGCATTCTTATTTCACCTCCCGCTCACAGCAAACTCTAACCGCCCTGGTTACCGCTAAGATGAAATTTAACAAAAAATCTACGGACGATGCATCCTTGTACTTATTAAAATCTAGTGCCAAGTTCTATGGAGGCAAAAATAAGGCTGGCAAGATTTTAGCTAATTATCTCAAGGTGAAACATAATAAATTAAACATTGAATCAATCTATGACGCCAATTCAAATCTCAAACACACAGACGCAGACATCCTCACCGAATTCTCTACCTTCTACAAGACCTTATACTCTTCTGAAACTCAGCCTTCTTCCCACTCTCTAGACACTTTTTTCTTTTCTATTCAAAAACCGTCTCACTTTCCACTTGACCTCTCTCACTTAGAACTTGATATATCCCAACTAAGCGTGGGCGGAAAATCCGTTCCGCTCGCGGATTTTGCGGATTTTCGGGAAATCCGCAATCCGCGAGATTTGCGGATTTCCCGCAAAATCCGCAAATTCGCACGCAGCGGATTTTTTTGGCGGCGCGCGGCGTTGGTGATACAATTTTTGCGGCGCGCGGCGTTTATCATCGTTTGCCGAGTTGTTTTTTTCGATAGTTTGCGAGTGCTGCGCCATTTTGGATCTTGCTGTGTGATCCCGCGGGAATTGGCGAGCGCGATTACGTCATCGCGGCTTGCCAGCGATAGTTTGTCAACGCGAGTACGGCGAGATCACGTCTCGCGGTACTTCGCAATTGCGAGATTTGAGATGCGGCGAGCGAAAATATAAATTTGCAATTCTGCACAAGAAATCCACCAGCAAGCAGCATAAACCTTCTAGAAATGATGATTTTTATGTGAATAACTCCTTAGTTTGACATTTGCCTGCACTTTTTTAGCGAGGAGTCCATTTTGGGGAGGGGGCAGGGGGGTGGGAGGAAGGAAGTGCCCCATAGTCTTCAACTTCCTGTTCCTGTTCAGCAGGCTCCTCCCAGTGCTTTGTCCATCTCCTGGTCACTTTTCATTTGGATGTGGACCTGGAAGGATTACTTTTTGTGGATGCTGCTGGATCTTTGGATTTGAGGCCTTTTTGACTTTCTTTGGATCACTGTTGGATTAGAAATTTTACAAGTAAGTTTGTTTGGGGCATTACAGTTGCTGCAACTAAAATTTTGGGATTTTCGATTTTTGGGCTGTTTTGGGGCCTTTTGCCCAGGGGTACTCAGTGGTGGGTGGACTGATTCTTTCTGTGGGTTGTCTTGAACTTAAACATCATGGAGGCCATAGATGAATTGGGATTGTGCTGATTTTTCTGTGTTTTTCGATTTTTTTTTTTTGTAAAATTTTGTGTTTTTCGATTTTTGACCTGTTGTTGGGGCCTTGACCAGGGGTAGTGAGTGGTGCATGGGCCTAGTCTTTCTGTGGGCTGTCTTGAATTTAAACATCATGGAGGCCATGGATGGAATGGGATTGTGCTGATTTTGCAGTGTTTTTCGATTTTTGGGCCTGTACTTGTGGCCTTTTCACCAGGGGTATTTGAGTCTAGCATGGGCCTAGTCTTTCTGTGGGCTGTCTTGAATTTAAACATCATGGAGGCCATGGATGGAATGGGATTGTGCTGATTTTGCAGTGTTTTTCGATTTTTGGGGGTGTTCATGGGGAGGGACATGCCATGTGGCTGGTGGCCATTTTGAGTGCAGCTACAGGCACTGGCCATGTGCTGGCAGGCAAGTGGCCATTTTGAATGCAGGCTTTGTTGTTAGGCCTCCAACCATTTTGCCTACTTTTCAACCTTTATTTATGCCCAGGGGTAGTGAGTCTTGCATGGGCCTAGTATTTCTGTGGGTTGTCTTGAATTTAAACATCATGGAGGCCATGGATTGAATGGGATTGTGCTGATTTTGCAGTGTTTTTCGATTTTTGGGCCTGTACTTGTGGCCTTTTCACCAGGGGTATTTGAGTCTAGCATGGGCCTAGTCTTTCTGTGGGTTGTCTTGAATTTAAACATCATGGAGGCCATGGATTGAATGGGATTGTGCTGATTTTGCAGTGTTTTTCGATTTTTGGGGGTGTTCATGGGGAGGGACATGCCATGTGGCTGGTGGCCATTTTGAGTGCAGCTACAGGCACTGGCCATGTGCTGACAGGCAAGTGGCCATTTTGAATGCAGGCTTTGTTGTTAGGCCTCCAACCATTTTGCCTACTTTTCAACCTTTATTTATGCCCAGGGGTAGTGAGTCTTGCATGGGCCTAGTATTTCTGTGGGTTGTCTTGAATTTAAACATCATGGAGGCCATGGATTGAATGGGATTGTGCTGATTTTGCAGTGTTTTTCGATTTTTGGGCCTGTACTTGTGGCCTTTTCACCAGGGGTATTTGAGTCTAGCATGGGCCTAGTCTTTCTGTGGGCTGTCTTGAATTTAAACATCATGGAGGCCATGGATGGAATAGGATTGTGCTGATTTTGCAGTGTTTTTCGATTTTTGGGCCTGTACTTGTGGCCTTTTCACCAGGGGTATTTGAGTCTAGCATGGGCGTAGTCTTTCTGTGGGTTGTCTTGAATTTAAACATCATGGAGGCCATGGATTGAATGGGATTGTGCTGATTTTGCAGTGTTTTTCGATTTTTGGGCCTGTACTTGTGGCCTTTTCACCAGGGGTATTTGAGTCTAGCATGGGCCTAGTCTTTCTGTGGGCTGTCTTGAATTTAAACATCATGGAGGCCATGGATGGAATAGGATTGTGCTGATTTTGCAGTGTTTTTCGATTTTTGGGCCTGTACTTGTGGCCTTTTCACCAGGGGTATTTGAGTCTAGCATGGGCCTAGTCTTTCTGTGGGTTGTCTTGAATTTAAACATCATGGAGGCCATGGATTGAATGGGATTGTGCTGATTTTGCAGTGTTTTTCGATTTTTGGGGGTGTTCATGGGGAGGGACATGCCATGTGGCTGGTGGCCATTTTGAGTGCAGCTACAGGCACTGGCCATGTGCTGGCAGGCAAGTGGCCATTTTGAATGCAGGCTTTGTTGTTAGGCCTCCAACCATTTTGCCTACTTTTCAACCTTTATTTATGCCCAGGGGTAGTGAGTCTTGCATGGGCCTAGTATTTCTGTGGGTTGTCTTGAATTTAAACATCATGGAGGCCATGGATTGAATGGGATTGTGCTGATTTTGCAGTGTTTTTCGATTTTTGGGCCTGTACTTGTGGCCTTTTCACCAGGGGTATTTGAGTCTAGCATGGGCCTAGTCTTTCTGTGGGCTGTCTTGAATTTAAACATCATGGAGGCCATGGATGGAATAGGATTGTGCTGATTTTGCAGTGTTTTTCGATTTTTGGGCCTGTACTTGTGGCCTTTTCACCAGGGGTATTTGAGTCTAGCATGGGCCTAGTCTTTCTGTGGGTTGTCTTGAATTTAAACATCATGGAGGCCATGGATTGAATGGGATTGTGCTGATTTTGCAGTGTTTTTCGATTTTTGGGCCTGTACTTGTGGCCTTTTCACCAGGGGTATTTGAGTCTAGCATGGGCCTAGTCTTTCTGTGGGCTGTCTTGAATTTAAACATCATGGAGGCCATGGATGGAATAGGATTGTGCTGATTTTGCAGTGTTTTTCGATTTTTGGGCCTGTACTTGTGGCCTTTTCACCAGGGGTGTTTGAGTCTAGCATGGGCCTAGTCTTTCTGTGGGTTGTCTTGAATTTAAACATCATGGAGGCCATGGATTGAATGGGATTGTGCTGATTTTGCAGTGTTTTTCGATTTGTGGGGGTGTTCATGGGGAGGGACATGCCATGTGGCTGGTGGCCATTTTGAGTGCAGCTACAGGCACTGGCCATGTGCTGGCAGGCAAGTGGCCATTTTGAATGCAGGCTTTGTTGTTAGGCCTCCAACCATTTTGCCTACTTGTCAACCTTTATTTATGCCCAGGGGTAGTGAGTCTTGCATGGGCCTAGTATTTCTGTGGGTTGTCTTGAATTTAAACATCATGGAGGCCATGGATTGAATGGGATTGTGCTGATTTTGCAGTGTTTTTCGATTTTTGGGCCTGTACTTGTGGCCTTTTCACCAGGGGTATTTGAGTCTAGCATGGGCCTAGTCTTTCTGTGGGCTGTCTTGAATTTAAACATCATGGAGGCCATGGATGGAATAGGATTGTGCTGATTTTGCAGTGTTTTTCGATTTTTGGGCCTGTACTTGTGGCCTTTTCACCAGGGGTATTTGAGTCTAGCATGGGCCTAGTCTTTCTGTGGGTTGTCTTGAATTTAAACATCATGGAGGCCATGGATTGAATGGGATTGTGCTGATTTTGCAGTGTTTTTCGATTTTTGGGGGTGTTCATGGGGAGGGACATGCCATGTGGCTGGTGGCCATTTTGAGTGCAGCTACAGGCACTGGCCATGTGCTGGCAGGCAAGTGGCCATTTTGAATGCAGGCTTTGTTGTTAGGCCTCCAACCATTTTGCCTACTTTTCAACCTTTATTTATGCCCAGGGGTAGTGAGTCTTGCATGGGCCTAGTATTTCTGTGGGTTGTCTTGAATTTAAACATCATGGAGGCCATGGATTGAATGGGATTGTGCTGATTTTGCAGTGTTTTTCGATTTTTGGGCCTGTACTTGTGGCCTTTTCACCAGGGGTATTTGAGTCTAGCATGGGCCTAGTCTTTCTGTGGGCTGTCTTGAATTTAAACATCATGGAGGCCATGGATGGAATAGGATTGTGCTGATTTTGCAGTGTTTTTCGATTTTTGGGCCTGTACTTGTGGCCTTTTCACCAGGGGTATTTGAGTCTAGCATGGGCCTAGTCTTTCTGTGGGCTGTCTTGAATTTAAACATCATGGAGGCCATGGATGGAATAGGATTGTGCTGATTTTGCAGTGTTTTTCGATTTTTGGGCCTGTACTTGTGGCCTTTTCA
This sequence comes from Lissotriton vulgaris, assembly GCF_964263255.1. Taxonomy (NCBI): domain Eukaryota; kingdom Metazoa; phylum Chordata; class Amphibia; order Caudata; family Salamandridae; genus Lissotriton; species Lissotriton vulgaris. The sequence continues at coordinate 66,678 of NW_028244060.1, forward strand.
CCAGGGGTATTTGAGTCTAGCATGGGCCTAATCTTTCTGTGGGCTGTCTTGAATTTAAACATCATGGAGGCCATGGATGGAATAGGATTGTGCTGATTTTGCAGTGTTTTTCGATTTTTGGGCCTGTACTTGTGGCCTTTTCACCAGGGGTATTTGAGTCTAGCATGGGCCTAGTCTTTCTGTGGGTTGTCTTGAATTTAAACATCATGGAGGCCATGGATTGAATGGGATTGTGCTGATTTTGCAGTGTTTTTCGATTTTTGGGGGTGTTCATGGGGAGGGACATGCCATGTGGCTGGTGGCCATTTTGAGTGCAGCTACAGGCACTGGCCATGTGCTGGCAGGCAAGTGGCCATTTTGAATGCAGGCTTTGTTGTTAGGCCTCCAACCATTTTGCCTACTTTTCAACCTTTATTTATGCCCAGGGGTAGTGAGTCTTGCATGGGCCTAGTCTTTCTGTGGGTTGTCTTGAATTTAAACATTATGGAGGGCATGGATGGATTGGGATTGTGCTGATTTTGCAGTGTTTTTCGATTTTTTTGTGCTCTATAACTGAACTGATGTTCCTCTGTCTTCCATTTTTTTTAGGTGCACAAGACTCAAGAGAACCACCAGTGCCAGGAAGAAGTCCTGCAGCGGTGTGTGTGTGCAGCATAACGTCACGCGACGTCACGTCTGGCCTCAGACAACTCTACAATTCGTGCAACTGCGGCCTGCTGTCTGACCTGCTCTGAAGAAGATGGCCCCGCCCACAAAGAAAGTTCTCCGTAGCTCCTCTAGCAAGAAAGTTGCTAGTAAGGAGCAGAAGAAGCAAGTTACCAAGGAGGCTGGTGTGCCACCCGCCACTTTTTTTGGGAGCAAAAAAAAAAGTACGCCTGCAGCAGCAGGATCTGCTGGGGACCAACCTGAGAGCAGCACCCCTGCTCCATTGGGTTCAGTGCCTCCACCACCACGCCAACTTAAGTCAAAGCCCTTGAGTGCTTCAGAGGCAGTCAGTGTACTTCTCCAATCACCATCGACCAGTGATGTTGGCTCATCGCAAGAAAGTAGCAGCAATGTCCCTGAATCAACACAGGTTGTTGTAACTCATCTGACAAGTGTTGAACAACCACAGCCGCAACAACAACACCATGTGCAAGTACACGCCCAAGTACATGTGGAAGGAGAGGCAGCAAAAGGAGATGCGCAAGCAAAGGTGCATGGACGTTCACAAGTGCCCACAATAGTTGTTCCTCCCGAAGTAGGGGCACATTTGGAAATCGACAATGAAGCTGAGGTATCATTGGAAGCCACTCCTCCTGATGATCATTCATTGTCTTCCACATCCCTAGCAAGGAAAAGATCAAGGGGGGTGTCTACATCTTCTTCAAGCCCACCTCGTTCTGGTGCAAGTGATCTGTCTTGGGAACCACAACTGCGGTCTGACAGTGAGGCAGAGGCACACCATGATCTGACACCGGTACCTAAGCGTAAAAGGAAGGTCGTCCAAAACCTCAAACCTATGGAGTGTGATGAGGCTCAACAAGAAGTGACAGATACTGCTGGTGATGAAGCCTCTCACGATGACGACGAGCCAGTCATCACAAAGGTCACTGCAGCCCCACCGGGCATGCAGCAAAGAGACATTTTGACCCTATCCCGAGAAGCTGCTGAGCGTGATGATGATGTCGGCGAGGAGGCAATGGAAATGGAATCATTAGATTTGGAGTTAAGTAGTACACCAAAACCTACCGCTTCCATATTTCTTCGCAAGAAGGTACCCACCTCGTCCTCGACCTCAATTCGTGGTGGTGAAAGTGCAAAACGTACTGAAGTTCGGCAATCCACATCCTCCACTTCATCTGTCATTAGCAGCAGGACCACCACCACCAGTATCGCCGCCTCCTCCGGCCCCCGAAGACATTTCAAGTCTCCAGTTTGGGACTTCTTTAGTGTTTGCCCAAAAAAGGAAAACTTAGCCATTTGTAGCCTTTGTAAGCTTCGATTTAGTCGTGGTAAGCTTGGTTCTAACTATGGTACCGGAGGCCAGAGAGGTCATCTTGAGAGAAGGCACGCTGTCGAATGGTTTCCGCACCTAGAGGCGGTCAAGAAAGCCGGAATTGCACGTAATGAAAACGTTGATTTGTCATCTGCTGATGACGAGGAGGTAGAAGAAGACGATTCAAACACTTCACTTACACCCAGTTCCCATGTCAGCAGCACACCCCATGGGAGCCACACTAAGAGTGTGGGAGAGAGTGAGACATCAATGCGGAAAAGTTCATCAGCGAGCGTAACTGGGTCGAAGAGATCATCATCATCCCGTAAATCATTGGTCCAGGGCAACATTAAAAAGATGTTGTTTACAGAAGCGCAATATGAACGCAACCACCCAATGACCCGTCTGTATAACACTAAGCTGGCTAAAATGCTAGCTCTGGACCTTCTCCCTTTTTCTTTTGTAGAAGGGGTTGGTTTTCTAGAATTAGTGACAGCGCTCTGCCCTAAATGGAAGGTTCCTAGCCGGTTCTATTTTGCCCGAGTTGCGGTTCCAGCACTACATGAAGATGTTCTGAAGGTGATTGGGGCAGCTTTGCAGAAGAGTGCTGTTCACACTATACATCTGACAACAGACATGTGGACCAGTGGCGCAGGCGCTGATTACATGTGCATCACTGCACACTGGGTCTCTTTTTCAGGGGCTAAAGCAAAGCTAAACTCAGGTGTTGACACTAACATTGTTTTTAAAGGTGCTCGGAAACATGCAACACTAGCCATGTTTGGTTTGGAGAAACGTCACACAGCAGAAAACATTTTGGATGTCTTTAACACAAAGGTCCTTAACTGTCTGTCCCCACTAAAACGCAAGGTTGGTTATGTTTCCACGGACAATGGCTCCAATATAGTTAAGGCCATGAGGGACGGTTACTATTTCAGAGTGCCGTGTTTGGCGCACTGTATAAACCTGGTTGTCCAAAAATTCTTGGGTAATAAACGCAGTGCAGCGTACAGTGTATTGGAGAACTGCCGAAAAATTTGCAAGCATTTCAGGCATTCTTTTAAGGCCCGCAAGCAGCTGAGGAGCATGCTATATCAATGTCAAATGCCAGTGAAAGCACTCATCCAGGAGGTGGTAACACGTTGGAACTCAACCTTCTACATGCTTGAGCGTCTGTATGAGCAGTATACGCAACTCGATCAATATTTCTTGAAAGAGGGTATAGAGGAGCTGAGGATGGGTGGGCCGCAATGGAACATAGTTGAAAGCCTAACACGCATGCTTCGTCCTTTTGAGGTCTTCACACGTGCAGTCAGCAAGGAGGACTCTAATTTGGGAAAAGCTATCCCATTGTTGTACATGCTGGAGGACCAACTGAAGGAGGTGTGTTCTGTGTTTGGAAAAGATGACAAAAAGAAAGACTCTTTGCTTCTGGCTGAGCAATTATTAGAGCTCCTACAAGGTGATGAACGTCTTAAAAAGATCCACTCAGAACAGCATTACATTTGTGCTACTATTCTGGATCCACGCTACAAAAAGGCGCTGGCAGGCAGAGCATTCTTTCCTTTTGGTGATGAAGATGTTACAAAGTACAAACGTTGGCTAGCCTTGTCAGCCAAGAAGTTTGAAACAGAACGGCTGGAAATTGAAGGAAATGGCAGTACATCAGCAGGCCATCCCCAGTCAAAACAATCCACTTCTGCACCTGTGGCTGTGGCACAAGTGACCTCTCAGCCGTTAAAGACACCGGCAACCGGATCATCTGCACGAAAGACAACAGAAACATTGGAGGCTGAAGAGGATTGGCTAGCTCTGCGTGGGTTTGGTTCTCAAAAGGTCAGAGGCACAGCAAGAGCTACGCAAAGTGGAGGAACCTTGGAGGAGGACCTTGAGTCGATGGTGAAGGACTATCTGAATGACTCCACAGAGGTCTATGTTAATTCTGACCCATTGGCGTATTGGCATGGGAAAAAAGAATTGTGGCCACAGCTCACCAACCTGGCTTTAAACTACTTGTCTTGCCCACTCGCAAGTGTGTCTTCTGAACGGGTTTTCAGTGCGGCTGGTGGGATTGTAACTCCCAAACGGAGCCGCCTCTCGCCCAAAAATGTGGAGAGGTTAACAATGATCAAGATGAATCAGCACCTCATACCACCAGATATAAGAGTACGAGAGAGCGTGCCGGATGAAGAGGAGGTGGCCAGCACCATAGATGAGGGAATTTCTACTCTGTCAGGTGGCACTGACCTCACCCTGGCTGAATTCGCAGAGTATGATGACGAAGCCTTATTCTTATTCCTGGACCGTGATACCGACTTCGAGCCCTGAAAATGAGACAACAAATCAATAACTTTCTTTTTCATCCTTATTCACTTTTATTCCTGTGTGTCTGTCTTTCTTTGTTGTGCACAGTTAATACAATTCAAACTTTAATCAGATAATCACAAAAACAAGCCCATCAGCAGAACTGTCTTCACTTGTTTGCTAATTTATTTGAAGGTGCCGCAGTCTGCATTCCTCAGGTTCACAAGTTCAGAAGAACATGCTCCTCTATCCTCCTCCTCCAGACTCCTATTTCCATCAAAGCAGAGGGCTGGTTTACGCCCAATGAAGAAAGACTCAGCACTTGTGGGGGTGTTGTTCTACCTCTTTGCAGGTGAGTTGACGGGTCTGGGGCCATTGCTGGGAAGCACTAAAAGTGGTTTGTGCCAAATCCGAGGCGGAAAATTTTTTGTGTTTTTGATGACTTGCTTGCCTTTGAGGTGCTCTTAGGGGGGGTTCCGTCTGTTTGTGGGTGAGTTTCGTGGTCTGAGAGCATTGCTGGGACACTCTAATCTTGATTGCATTTGCTTTTCAGGAAATCCGTCGTGCCAACCCCGACTTATGGCCTAGCTACGCAGCGCGTTTGGACCGAAGGCCCAGAAATATTGCAAGTATGAGATTTTGCTTTTGGCCTGTTTGGGGGTGTTATGCTTCTTGGCGGGTGGGTTGCCGGGTCTTGGGGCATTCCTGGGAAGGTCTAATACCGGGTAGAAGTGGTTGGGACAAAATCCAGGCCGATTTTTTTTTGGGCTATTTCTGACATTTTGCTCTATGTAGCGTTTTCGGGGGCCTGTTTGGGGGGCTTCCTGGTGTTTGTGGGTGAGTTTCGTGGTCTGGGAGCACTGCTGGGACACTCTAATCTTGATTGCATTTGCTTTTCAGGAAATCCGTCGTGCCAACCCCGACTTATGGCCTAGCTACGCAGCGCGTTTGGACCGAAGGCCCAGAAATATTGCAAGTATGAGATTTTGCTTTTGGCCTGTTTGGGGGTGTTATGCTTCTTGGCGGGTGGGTTGCCGGGTCTTGGGGCATTCCTGGGAAGGTCTAATACCGGGTAGAAGTGGTTGGGACAAAATCCAGGCCGATTTTTTTTTGGGCTATTTCTGACATTTTGCTCTATGTAGCGTTTTCGGGGGCCTGTTTGGGGGGCTTCCTGGTGTTTGCGGGTGAGTTTCGTGGTCTGGGAGCACTGCTGGGACACTCTAATCTTGATTGCATTTGCTTTTCAGGAAATCCGTCGTGCCAACCCCGACTTATGGCCTAGCTACGCAGCGCGTTTGGACCGAAGGCCCAGAAATATTGCAAGTATGAGATTTTGCTTTTGGCCTGTTTGGGGGTGTTATGCTTCTTGGCGGGTGGGTTGCCGGGTGTTGGGGCATTCCTGGGAAGGTCTAATACCGGGTAGAAGTGGTTGGGACAAAATCCAGGCCGATTTTTTTTTGGGCTATTTCTGACATTTTGCTCTATGTAGCGTTTTCGGGGGCCTGTTTGGGGGGCTTCCTGGTGTTTGTGGGTGAGTTTCGTGGTCTGGGAGCACTGCTGGGACACTCTAATCTTGATTGCATTTGCTTTTCAGGAAATCCGTCGTGCCAACCCCGACTTATGGCCTAGCTACGCAGCGCGTTTGGACCGAAGGCCCAGAAATATTGCAAGTATGAGATTTTGCTTTTGGCCTGTTTGGGGGTGTTACGCTTCTTGGCGGGTGGGTTGCCGGGTCTTGGGGCATTCCTGGGAAGGTCTAATACCGGGTAGAAGTGGTTGGGACAAAATCCAGGCCGATTTTTTTTTTGGCTATTTCTGACATTTTGCTCTATGTAGCGTTTTCGGGGGCCTGTTTGGGGGGCTTCCTGGTGTTTGTGGGTGAGTTTCGTGGTGTGGGAGCACTGCTGGCTATATATACTTTACTTTGCAAGAGGTTTGAAGCAAATCCATGGTGGCTGAGGGGACTTAGGGCCTAGCTGCAGAGCGCGCGCGGAGTGATTTGGGAAATTTGTGAAAAAGTGACTAAGTCCCCATTTTTGTAATTTTGCTCTTTGGCTGTTTGGGGGTCTTCTACTCGTTTTCTCCTGGGTTGACGGCTCTGGGGCCATTGCTGGGAAGCTCTAATACCGGATAAAAGTGTTTTGGACCAAATCCCAGGCGGAATTTTTTTTGTGTTTTTGATGACTTGCTTGCCTTTGAGGTGCTCTTAGGGGGGGTTCCGTCTGTTTGCGGGTGAGTTTCGTGGTCTGGGAGCACTGCTGGGACACTCTAATCTTGATTGCATTTGCTTTTCAGGAAATCCGTCGTGCCAACCCCGACTTATGGCCTAGCTACGCAGCGCGTTTGGACCGAAGGCCCAGAAATATTGCAAGTATGAGATTTTGCTTTTGGCCTGTTTGGGGGTGTTACGCTTCTTGGCGGGTGGGTTGCCGGGTCTTGGGGCATTCCTGGGAAGGTCTAATACCGGGTAGAAGTGGTTGGGACAAAATCCGCGCGGAAAAGCCTTTAGTTTTGGCACTTTTTGTAACTTAGGGTTCGTTAGGGTTAGCCCTAGCAGCAGGATTGCATGTGTTTCGGGGTGTTCTAGATTTTTCAAACTGAGTTCTGGGGTCTTAGAGCACTCGTGAGAATGTGTAATTTTGGTTGCAAGTCATTTGAAGAAAATCCATGGTGGGAAAGGGGGGATTTGGCATAGTTAAAGAAAGCCTTTGCCACTATTCTTAACTTAGGGTTCGTTAGGGTTAGCAGTATTTCTATTGCATGTGTTTGAGTGGGGGGGATTTCGAGTCTTGGAGCGATGCTGGCTATGGCTACTTTTGCTTGGTTGCTTGCAAGTGGTTTGAATGCAATCCACGGTGGGTAATGGGTAATTAGGGTACTTCGGCCTACTTTTACTTTCAAAGTAAGTTTTGTCACCAGTTTTCTGCTAGGCCTCGTTTTTTGAGATTTGATTGGGGGTCTTCTACATTTTTGCGACTGGCTTTAGTAAGGGTCTGGGTGGGAGCACTGCTAGGAAGATCTAATTTTGTTCTAAAACACAGTTTACAGTACACCTAGCTTGAGGGGCAAGATCCGATACATTAATTTGCCCATACTTATTTATCCTTCAAAAGGTGACTCAGAGTACACACTTTCAAAAACATTGTACTGTCTACTAGGAAAAACAAATTGTGACTTTTTGCACTCCACAGCCTACATACCTTATATTTATTTATCAGTGGTGTTGTAATATTATATCACTTCCTGTTTTTCGTTGAATAATTACAGGCCGGGTTTCAGTCTCTGCAATGGGGAAAAAAGGATGGAGTCAGGCTTCACAGTAGCGAGCCACAATTCAGCATCAGGCAGGCAGTGGACAGGGTGTCTTCTGGTGACCAACATCGATGGACGAAGCGTCGGCTGCAATGGAGGAGTGCCGCTAATAGGAGGATTTTTTTTCTGCGGGCAACTTACTTACCACTTCCAACAGGACCACTACAACCACATAGATACAGTATCCCTTGCCTTTTTCTCTGACTGTGACTGCATTTCTTGGCTCTCTCTCTGCTTCTACATTGATCCCTTAACACATCACTTAGTCCACTCCACTATCACATCTGCACCACACATAGTCATTTGTAAGTGCTCCTACGTAATTCGCAAGTCGCAGCACGCCCCAGGCCGTAGAGGACTGGGATGGCCCCAATGATGAAGCATGTCACCAAGGGGCAACCCTGGTGAGTGAGGGGACACCTAGAAAAAAAGCAATTTCTCCTTTTCTATCTACTATACCTTCTGTCAGGTTACGCAGCCCCTAAGCGCCTACCGTACTATGAAACTACATTTCCCATGAGTAGGCGGGAGACTTGCAGACTATTTAGTGAGACTATATGAGAGTACCCTTGTATGTTAGGACAGCACTTCACTGATGCCTGTCTTGTCTTCTGTTACAGGTATCCTTTCCCTGCTGACCCTACCTTTACCCATCCCACATTTTTTATTTTAGTTTGTTATTTTTCTCCCCCGCCTAATGCCTCGAACACCCTGTGTTTACACTTCTGGGTGTTGGTGACATTTGGAGGTGGAACCATATTTGCATCGACTGGATCACGGGGAGTAAACCTGACACCTTCCAGACCAACCCCATTGAGTGTTGTTGTGAATGGATTTATAGTGACCAGCAAGGCTCTCAGGTATCTGGCTACAGAGACCTTATGTTGAATATAGTTATCAATATTTCCACCCACGCCCTGTACTGTCGCATTCTTTCTTCCACAGTTGTCGAAAGTACTAATTACTTTTAACTGACATGCATGCAGTTACAGTAGTGTATGCACTTTCAAAGATTGATGGATAGGTTTGTACCCAAAGATTTGTTTATGTTCACAATTGTTCGTCCATGCTGTGCTACTTTTTCTTGTCTCCCAAAACCTTTCCCAAAAACCCCCGTACCCATCCATTTTTCAAACCCTAACCCTCTTCCCCCGGGCTGTGTGGTTTTGATTGATGTGTGACTAAATTACAGCAATAAATCCACACACTTGCTGGGGAGGATAAGGTGATAGCAACAGGCTGGTGAAGAAATCCGAGGATATATTCTTACTCTGCTTGACAAAGACCCATGGCTAATGTCAAAGAACTTCAACCGAATTAGTTATACTTTAACATTTGTTAGGCTACAACGTGGCACTGTTCTAGTGTACTTCTGTCACCTGCTACATTCTGTATTGTACCTTTGTATTGCTCAGGAGGACAAACCAGATTTCATTTTCTTTTTTTCATAGGCAAGCAACTGCCACTGTGTCACACCACTAGTACCACCGCTATGAGGAAATTTTATCCGCCCAGGATTGCCAACCTTATTTGCTGTTTCCCGTGGAGCCAGCCCTGGGCCTAGCCCTACTTGCAAACAGAAATTACAGGTAAGATAGGCGTTTGGTTGGAGGTAGTATAATGGAGTATTAGGAGAGACGAGAGATTTGATTGACGGTAGTACTACTAAAGTCCTAGGACTATTCAGGAAAACAAACTTACTGTTATGTTAAACCCCCACCCACCAGACTCAAAAGCAGTAAAAAACAGGTATGGTCAGATAAAGTTTCAAAAAGTATATTTTTATAGCCCTAACAAAAGAATCTCCCGCAAGACCCTCCCTAACCCCAACGATTGTCCTTCAAAAGTCCCCAAAAATCACAACTCCCAATTCCCACCCCCCAAAAGTCTCTAAAAAAGGGGCAAGGGACACTATGGCAGGGTGCTGTTGGAATTAGCAGCCAGGGCATCATGCTCCTTGCGGAGGGTGGCAAGTTCGAAGCGGAGGCCCTCCACCACGTTCTTATAATTATGGACCTCCTGCTCCAGGTAGGACAGTCTGAGGGATAAGCGGCGCCGGTGTGCCTTGCAAATCCTGTGAGGGGCAGCTGCTTTCTTTGCTGCTGGGCGGTGGCGTTTGGCTTTGGTAGCCCGGCTCCGTACCGCTGGAGCACTGCGCTGGCTGGCAGCCCGCACGGAGGAGGAGGCAGCTGTCCCAGTGGACGTTGTTGTTGTTCCAGACTGCGTCTCCTCCTCCTCCAGGGCCACCAGCCGCCGATATTCAGCAACAGTGGCATCCAGCCTCCGTTGCCGGGCCATTCGAGCCAGCTCCTTCCTCCTTGATGGTGTCTTGGATTTGGAAGGAGCAACTACATGAAAAAAGAAAGACATAGTCTGTAACCAATGCTCCTTAAGATTAACACAAAATGATTGAGCAGAAAGTTGTCACAGTACAAGTAGCAAATTGAAAGCACAGTGCATAACTATTGAGGACAGTATCTATGTAACCTCCGACTTCTTCATCCTTGCTCTAACATTAGTGGGAGTTTAAGGAACAAATTCTACGAGCACTATGGACTTCTATTACAGTCGACTATGACAGTACACCACTCTTATTCTTCTTCTTCTCTCTTGTTTAGGAAAATTGGTACGTTATCTTATGCAAGCCGGCATAATGCCAGCGCAGTGAACTTGCACCCGAGAAAAACAGACGCACACCATGGTGAGTGAGACAGACTTGCGTTACTGTACCGGTCCAGTACATGCAGGTGGTGAAGCTCTTACTTTTCTATTACGGGTGGCACTGAGAATACTCTGTTAAAAGGGCTACTGCTTAATTAATTTAGCTTTCACCCTACAGTGCAAATGAGTATTAGAAAAGGAAAATGAAGAAGCTAAATTATCTGATTATCTATCACTTCACATGGGATGTATTTGATGACATATGGGATGACTTTAGGTGCTTTGCTTATTATTGAGTGAACAGTGATACCCCCACACATGAATGACGTACTACTACTAAACTAAAGTTATTAAGGGAGGTAGGGAGTGCCCACCGTAATAACTGGATATATGCTGTGCTTGCAGTTGCAATACAAACTACTGCTACTATTCATGGTAGTCTTTGGACAACGTTACAACTTCTTTTCCTTGCCTTTCCTACACTGGAACGGACGTGCGGGTGCGGTGTTACATGCTCTTCAAAGTAACACTTAGTTCATCCAGTGACCGTCTACTCTCTCTAGATTCACATATGCTATCTAAGAGTCAGATAGTACCATGAATGATCCAGGCATCCATCCATTCAAAGTATATTGCAAACATACAGTTTCTGTCTCACCCACCCAGGCTGTTCTCCTTCCACCCATCCTTGCTTCATCATTCACCCAGCCATGCACCATACCATTTTCTTACCTTCCCAGCCACCTCGGGGACCAAGCAAACACATATCATTCTTCTTTGCCAGTCATCATTACATTTCTCGTGCTTCCACACTTACTTACACCCTTCTTTCGCTTTTCGTTCATCCCATCCATCAAGTTCACCTCAGATCTGATTGGGATTCTTCTCGCCAAAAACTTCACAGCTAAGTCGAAGTACATTTAGAGGAGGCTACTACCTGCTTTTTTTATAATACACCCGTGCAGAAAGCACACTCTGCAGTCTTCAATCTCAATGACTAAGGAATGTATAGCTTACCTCTGCCCGCCACCACCGTGTGAACCCTCACAGGCATGTCCTTTTCCGGCACTTGCACCGCCTCCTCCCCAGAGTTGTCCTCCTCGTCCAATGCCACCACCTCCGCGCTGGCCCCGTCTCCAGATGTTCCACCTACAAAGTACATTTAATAATGTTAGAATACACCACTCACTACTATATAATATTTGGTCTAGGAGGAAGAAAGAAATGTGAAAAAAAGTGTACAATTTAATAATTTTTGACTGTGTACTCTAGAGTAAAAATGTCCCTTTTTCCAGGGAAGGCTGTTGTCTTGCTGCACTTTTTGGCACAACTGATGAATGTTTGCTTTTTACTTTTTAACACGCACCACTTTTTCTCCTAACAGACAGAACCTTGACTTCTAAGAACACGAGCAGGATCAAGTTCAAACCAGGTGAGAGCTCGGCTCGACCACAAGAAATGTGTCCAATTAATCGTCAGCACTAAGCACTTTTCCATTTTCAGTTACACGTTCACTTTTATGACAAACTTGAATTTAATAAATGTGTTTACTTTTAATAAAGCTTTTAAACTTAAATAGACTCTGTGGTTTTTGGTCCTCCAGACTAGAGTGGATGAGCTAAAGGTTTTCGAATTTTTGCAAGCATGAGTCCGTGCCTCTGCCATCGGTGACTTTGGGAGCTAAATGACTCTGCCACACTATCTAGTCAGTAAGGAGATTGGGGGTTCAACTACAAAGTCTGTTATTACTGAGGTATGTGGAAAGTCTAACAGTTACAGCACCTATTATAATTGATAAGCTAAGCGATGCATTATTTAGTGTCCATAGTTCTGTTTGTGCAGATTTGTCCCTGCAACAGTAGTAGAATGGATTGTCCTATCCAAACCAAAAGTAAAGTAGTATCTTATTATTTCTTGGTGGTGGTCAGTCACCTTTTTATTGTTGGCAATGGTCAAAGCATAAACATTTAGAATACTTGAAAAGACATTATGGACAATCCCAGAGGACTACACTCAGGGGCAGATTTATGTTAACTGGCGCATCCCCAGGGATGCGCAAGTTAACATGCGCCACAGTGCGCCACAGCTCCGCCAGCCATGGTGCGCCGCATTTATAATGCGGCGCACCATGGTGCAAAAACGGCACAGATGCGTGACGCATCTGTGCCGGAAATGTGACGCATTGCTGGAGTTTCGTCGCAAGCGCGACGCAGCTCCAGCAAGGTTCGGGGGTGCCCCATTTTAACAATGCTGCGTCAAGAACTACGCCTGCTTCAAGCAGGCGCAGGCTTTTGACACAGCATTGTCTTAAAAGTGACTGAGTGAAATCTCATAGATTTCACTCAGCCACTTTTGCGAGGCGCACCTGCCCCGGAACGCCCACCCTGCGCCGGAACGCCCACAAGCGGCGCAGGGCTTTACAACGTGACGCATCTGCCTAGATGCGTCACGTTGTAAATCGTTCGTAGGGATGCGCCACGTTTACGCCGCCTTGCGTGACGCAACAGCGGTGTAAACGTGGCGCAAGGGCCTCATAAATCTGCCCCTTTGTGCATAGAGCTATTGCTGACTAGAATGGGAGTCCAATGGAAATGCCAAATGTGCAATCTTAGTTAGCTACACAGACAGACTAATAAGAATAATCTAGTAATACCACACGGAGTCATAGGGATAAGAATTTAGATCCTGTCTACAAGAAGATCAAAGACGATTTAGAAAAAATCGAATGAGGAACGCTAGGAAAAAATAAGTACTCTATATTAAAATTAAAACTTACTGGGGCCAGCAAAGGAGCCCTCGACTGCCCGGTCCTGGCCTGCATCGACAACAGCACCCTCCTCCTCCTCCTCCTGTGTCCTCCTCTTGCCCCTGGGGGAAGCTGATGTACAACATGAAAGAAAGAAAAACAGAAAACATGGATGATATTTATTTCTCAACCAAATCAAACATTTAAAAAAGAACTAACAAAGTAACAAAATATTTTTGCGAAATAGCAAATAGGGAACGACTCCACGGGATATATTATTGACCAATCTCATGTGGTCGACTACGTCATTACTTTAGTATTGCTTGATTTGCGGACCGTCGAATTGGAAACTACCCTATGTAACTCACTAAACAAAGTACTAAAAAGGTTTGCCTAGGATTGGCAGGCAGCAGTCCGCAGCACGCAAAGTGACAGCCAAAGTCCATCGTGATTGAAGATCAGCGACAACACTAAAGTTTCCTACTACATTCACCAGTCATTAAAATACTCAAACTATTAATCCACCACCACTATTTCTTCTTATCGCCATGTGTACAAAGGAAGGACTGGACTTGAGTCTGTAGGGGCTGATTTATAAGGCCCTTGCGGCTCTTTTGCTCCATTGTTGCGTGACTTTTGTGACGCAGCGACAGCACAAAAGAGGCGCAATGGTGCGGCGTATATTAACAACGTGACGCATCTGGGAGATGCATCACGTTGTAAAGCCCTGCGCCAATAGGGGTGTTCCGGCGCAAGGGAGGGCGTTCCTGCGCAGGAACGCATCCTAAAAGTGGCTGAGGGAAATCTACAAGATTTCAATCAGTCACTTTGAGGACAATGATGCGTGACTCAAACCCTGCGCCTGCTTGAAGCAGACGTACGGCTTGACGCAGCATTGGGGAGATAGGGCACCCCAGAGAATTGATGGAGCTGCACCATCGTTGCGACGCAACTCCAGCAATGCGCCACCTTTACGGCACAGATGCGTAACGCTTTGGTGACGTTTTGGGCCCATGGCGCGCCGCATTGTAATACGGCGCACCATGGGTGATGGTGGCGTGACGCACAATTACTGGCGCATCCCTGCAACTTTGCAGGGATGCGCCGGTAATTAAAAATCTGAACCTTAGTGTGTAGCATTGCGCAGTTCTTTCAACTACACTCATACATAATTTCACAGGCCAATGAAATGAACACAAAATCTAAAACAAATAAGCATAGTAGCAACACTACTGAGAAGGAGAGCAGTGTACCTGAAATGCACAGAAGATTTTGAAATAAAATGTACCTACAATGTAATGAGCAGCATTATTGCTCTTGGTAAAAAACAAAAATTTGCAATATAATAACACAGCAGGAGAAAACATAGTAGTAAAGACATAGCTACTACTACTCACCAAGCCCGGGGATCTCAAGGCCAAGGAGGTCGAGCAGATCTCGCTCACGGGTCAGGACATCCGTCCAGCGGTGGGTGGCCTGGTTGTAGGTGCGCCAGACCCGAGAGTGGTGGTAAATGGCCTGGCACACCTTCTCCCACCGCTTCCGGCGCTCCCGGGCCCCGTACCCGGCACTGATCTTGCCGCCTCCCATGATGGTCCTGGGGAGGCGGCGCTGAACATAAAAAATGAGTTGGGCCACCTCCTCCGGGGTAAAGATCTCCCGTGGCATCACTAGCTCCCCCCTCAAACGCCCGCACGGGAGCCGGACACGGGGTGCGGGACCCTTCCCCTTCTCGGGATGCTTCCCGGCTCCCTTCACCATGGTCTGGGCGGAAAGGAATAAAGAAAATAGAATAGGGAAGAGAAGAAAAGAAAAGAGTTTACAAAAGTAGTTTAAAATTAACCAAAAGTAGCAGTAAACACAAAAATATAGGGCTAGAAAAATAGAGGGATAGATAATAAGTAAAATAGATAAAAAAAAACTTCAAACAAGCAAAGGATGGCAGAGATTGACAGAGGATACAAAGACCATGCCCAGAACCATAGCAATGAATGAGAAACAAGATGGCCGCGCCCGTTCACGACCGCGCGGGTAAGTTCGCGCGAGATTTTCCTTGCGAACACGCGCGAGACTGTACTGGCAAGCCGCGGACTTTGCGAGATTACACTTCGCGCCCGGAAACGGAAATACGTCAGGCAAACAAGATGGCTGCGCCCTTGAACGACCGCGAGGGTAACTTCGCGTCTTGCGCTACGAGCGGCTCGCAAAAACGCACAAAACCTTGCCAACTAACACGCCGCAAAAAAAACAAATTGCATATTCGCACGAATTTGCGGCCTCCGAATCCGATCTTGCGCGTGTTCGCACCCCGCGAACCCCGCGAAATTGCAGAAAAACGAGTTTTTCAAAAGTGAAAGCACTCGGCAGGGGCAAGAGTTCAAACTCATCATTAGTAACAATTCCCGGTAGTGCTTCCTGACTGGGGCCCCTCCTGAATTCAGTTGCTAGTTGCAACAATTGTATGACCCTGCTCTGACCCTCACAGCAGGCTCATACAATAGCTACAAGTAGGCCACAAAGAAGGTCCTGGGGAAAAAAAATGCACTGCAACAGAAAGCAAAATTACAGATAAGGAAGCAGGTGCCAGACTGGAATTTTAAAACAGTGACACATTAATAAACTAACCCCAAATTAATTCATCTGAGTTGAAGCAGGGATGGTGTGCTTGCTTTTCCCCCCCATAATCTACAGTAATGATGAACCAGAGGGTGGCATTGATGTAACAGAGGGTTGCAGTGGTGAAACAGAGGGTGCTGGGAACCTGTGATGATGAACCAGACGTAGAAACAACATAATTCGCGACCGTTGCGCGACGAAATGTAAGTTCGCAATTGCGAACTGGTACGAAACCCTCGCGAACTGGCAGAAATCCTTGCGAACACAAAAAAAAAAAAATCCGCAAATTCGCAAGAATTCGCGGATTTTGCGGATTGCGAGTTCGCAAATCCGCAAAATTCGCGAACGCGAGATCCGCAAAATTCGCCCATGCTTAATCCCAACAAGAACTCCTCAAAGCGCTTCAAACCCTCCAAAAAGACAAGGCTCCTGGGCCGGACGGCTTCACAGTAGAATTTTTTCTCCACTTTTCACAGCTCCTTATCCCTAGACTCCA
Organism: Lissotriton vulgaris; assembly: GCF_964263255.1. NCBI lineage: Eukaryota > Metazoa > Chordata > Amphibia > Caudata > Salamandridae > Lissotriton > Lissotriton vulgaris. The sequence continues at coordinate 82,791 of NW_028244060.1, forward strand.
TTCCCTTATTGGCACCTTCCTTTCCTTGGGTTCCTCATCAGGCTCTTTTTCTGACGCCCATATTTGCCTCATACCCAAGGAGGGGAAAGACCCTCAACACTGCAAGAACTACAGGCCAATTTCTTTGGTCAATATTGACTATAAAATTTTTGCAAAGTCTCTTGCGGCACGTCTTGACCTTCTTCTTCCAGACCTTTTGGGTGAGGAACAGTCGGGCTTTGTCAAAGGTCGTTTTATCACTGATAACACCAGACTCCTCTTCAACATTCTTTCTAAATCTCGCCTTTTACCCCATCCCCTTGCGGCCATTGCCCTAGATGCCGAAAAGGCGTTTGATAGGGTCGAATGGACTTATCTATTTCACACCCTCCGGTGGTTTGGTTTTGGTCCTGTTTTTATATCCTTAATCTCACTACTTTATTCTAACCCATGCGCAGCGGTTTGTGCCAACGGGCAAACTTCTTCCTTTTTTGATTTAAAAAGAGGTGTTCGCCAAGGCTGTCCCTTGTCTCCCTTTCTCTTTAATTTGGCCTTAGAACCCTTCCTCTCCAAGCTCCGTCAAAACCCCTCCATCCATGGTTTCCAATTGTCAGATTCCCACATCAAACTAGCCGCTTATGCGGATGACATTTTGTTATTTGTCTCCGACCCTTCCGTTTCCATTCCTGCCTTTCTCACTGAAGTCCAGGCTTACTCCCAAATATCTGGCTATAAACTCAATAATGATAAATGTGAGATCCTCCCCTTGACTAAATTCACATTCCAGCCGGACTTTGCCGCCTCTAATTTCACGTGGAAACCTTCCAATATCAAGTACCTCGGGATGCATATTACCCCTACCATCCCAGACACTGTTTCCCTGTGTTTGTCCAAATGTATTCAAAAATTAACGGATCTCACATCCAAGTGGCATCCCCTTTACCTATCCTGGTGGGGTCGCCTGGATACTATTAAAATGATGTTGTCTCCCCTTGTTCTCTACACCCTCTCCAATATCCCGGTCCCTATACCCTCCAAATTTTTCAAAAAGATCAACTCTATTCTAATCTCCTTTCTTTGGAATAAAAAGAAATCACGAATGTCTCTAGCACGTCTGATTCGTCCTAAATCAGAAGGGGGGGCTAACTTTCCTGATTTCCCAGCTTACCACAAGGCGTTCCAGTTGAGGCAGGCCTCTTTTTGGCTACAAGACCCTGCCACCCCATGTCCTCTATGGGCCAAATTTGAACGCCTCCTTCTCTCTCCCTTCTCCTTTGCTGAATACCTCTCCTTCTCTCGCAAACCCACCTCTATCTCTACTCCGATCCATAAGTTTACCACTAAATTACTCCTCTCTTCCACTCACTCACCCCCTACTACCATTGCTGATTTCCTCTCCTCCCCCGTATGGCATAACACGTCCTTACTCATCCGTGACAGACCCTTTTTTTGGAAGACTTGGCATACCCGAGGGCTGCAGTGGATCTCCCAACTTTTTTCTCACTCCTCTGTCTTATCTTTTGACACCCTTCGCTCCCTCTATGACTTACCCGCCTCCTTTGCCAGTAAATACCAATTGCTTAAAAACACAGTCCTAACAAAGTACAATGACCTCTCTCAGCCCTGCCCTCCTCCTGCTTCACCCACTCCCACTTCCACACTTCATTCCTTCTTACGTACTACACCAAAAGCCACTGCAATTTACAAATACCTTCACACTGGTAAGACTCCCAGATCTAAATCTAAAGTGGAAGAGTCCTGGGAGCATGATCTGTCTGTCTCTTGGTCGATTTCCTTTTGGGACAAAATCTGGACCAAACTCTGCAAGTCTTCCAGAGCAGCAACCCTCACTCAGACTTTGTTTTTTATTTACAATAGGCTTCTCTTAACACCCTCTGACCTTCACAAACGCTTTCCTAACACTCCCCACACATGTTGGTCTTGTTCATCATCACAAGCTAATTTATTTCATATGTTATTTTTATGCACTCATGTCCGCAGTTTTTGGCTACAGGTTGGGGCTCAAATTAATTTAATTTTCCACACTTCCATCCCTTTTTCTCACACACATATTTTTATGGGTAGCCTTTCCCCTTGTTGGGATGACGTTGATCTAAAGCCTCAGATCGTTGACCTATTACTTGCCGCTGCCTTCCAACAAATAACGGTCAACTGGAAAGACTTCTCTAAAATTTCCTTCAAGGCGTGGTGGTTTAATGTATGCCATAACCATAGACTCGATACTGCTCATGTTTTCCCGGCATGTATGGCTACAAAACGCATGGACTTATGGACTCCTGTCACACTTTATCTGGACTCATGTAGTAAACGCTTGTTTCACCCTCCGCCTCCACAACAGGAAGTTCCTAAACCTCCTTAATTGCTCGATACATTCCACTTATCCTCTATTGTACCAATTTTTTTAATTTTTTCCAATGTTCTCATGCTTTTCATATTTTATGCTTAACGTGTTTTCTCTTTGCCTTTTCCTTTTTTCTCATTTTGTACCCAGATTTCTTTGATTATAATGCTTACATTTGTATGACTATCTTACTCTGCTCAGATTCTTTAACTTGATATCACGTTGTACTTTGTTTTGACACCTGGTTTTCTCTCTTATTATTATCAAATAAAATTTTCTTGAACTTAAAAGAACTCTGAAAACTGCTAGATAATCCTCTACTGTCTCTTCTACAAGTTTGTTTCACAAAAAAATACCACTCCCAAAGCACAAACTGAGAAAGAAAGAAAGAGGGAAAGAAAGAAAGAAAGAAAGAGGGAAAGAAAGAAAGAAAGAAAGAAAGAAAGAAAGAAAGAAAGAAAGAAAGAAAGAAAGAAAGAAAGAAAGAAAGAAAGAAAAAAGAAAGAAAGAAAGAAAACAACTCACAATAAAATACTTCCTAAAAACAGAGTCAATTCTGATAAGCAAGGTGTGCCTATAGCTGTGACATTCATAATAGATAATGACTTAATAAAGTACACCGACACAAGGTGTGCCTATCACTGCTTTCATAAATACCTCCAAATTCAGTGGATACTGCAATTAAGGAGTCCCAATTATCGTGTAGATAGGTGTTGTTGTGGAGAAAACTTCCTTAGAGCAAGCGTAAGCTTGAAATTGACGTTGGTATGGTTACCACTACCGAGAACTGTAACAAGAATGCGGGTACTTTAAAAGAAAGCAATAGGAAGATTCCCAAGCAGTAACGATGGACGCCACTGCAGATTGAAAAGGTGGATTTCTAGAGGCAGTGGAGCTAGTTGTATGATCTTACTAAGCATGAACACTTAAGCAACACTCCTGATGAACGAAGAAGATGGAATGCTCCAGCAAGTATGCTCCCGCCCGCATTTAAAAGAAAACTCATCTCATTCCAGAGACTGGTACACGCATTAATTAAACGCAACGCATTACCCATAAACGATCACCACAAACTCAAAGTATAATAAAAACAGGTCTTACGTCTCTTCAAACTAACACAGTTCAAACCCCAATACACTGCTGATCAAAATGTATCGTCATGTAATTCCAGATTTATTTTCTCCTTTTCTTGCTTCTTGACAAATACAACAGTTGAATGCAAACAGCCAGTGAAGTGGAAATGAGGTTGGTGGGTCCCAGAAAGCTCCATTTTACCTTGTCGCCAAAATTATGTTGCAAGCTTTGTTAAATAAAGTCAATGACGGTCCAAAATATACAAGTTGAAAGAAGTTTATTTTAGCAAGGAAACCCACGACCATTTACCAGGTGTGTCTTTCCAAGTCTGCCTGGAGTGTTCCTGAGTTCCAGAAGACTACAATATGAGCCATGAACATTCCAGTTAATACATTTCATGCAAAAACCCTTTCTTATACATATTGTTACCATCACATACACTATACTCCATATAACCCGCGTGGTTTGAGAAAGTTGCCACGCGAGTAGAAAAAGTACTTGAGCAGCAGTAAGGAGCAGCACCCTCTGGCGTGCCATGTGGTGCCATACATGCTGAAAGCAGCGAGGCAGACCAGATTCCGCCACTCATGGAACACCGTGGAATCTTGTGAAGTTTTTAGGTAACAACAGAATTCCTCAGAGTAAAACTCCATGAGTTCCACCCACCCCTAATAATTATGTGAATTGGCGTAATGTGATCATTTTGGGGAAATTGCGCAGCAACCATAATGAAAAATTACCGACATCATGCCTAGTACACCAGCAACATTTGATTGTCACAAGGGCACTATAAAACAAAAACACCATGCTGCAATCCTGTACAATTATTATGCCAATTGTGTGCACTGTGCATTTTGGTGGTAGTGACACGACAGCTGGTCCAAGGGAGGGATTTAGTGTAGGAGCGTTTGTGAGGGATTAGTGTGGGAGCGTTTGTTAGGCGTTTTTGGTGCTCACCTGGGAGGGCTCTGATGAGTGGTGCATCAGGTATCGCTGGGAGCCATTGGAGCTTAGTCGGCGAGCTTTTGGAGGTTGCGGCGTGCGTTTTGCCTTGGAGTCCAGGATGGCGGGTTGGACAATCAGGATCCCCGGGTGTTGGAGGCAATCCACCTCTTGGAGGACGCGGGCCGCACGGATATGTTGCGGCCAGACATCAAGGTAATGCCCCCCAGGCGGGCTGGCAGCGGAGTCGCGGCGGCGGTGTTAACCTGCGAGCCACCGCGAGCCCGCAACCGAAGGAACACAGAGGCAGGGGGCGCGGCCGCACAGCTAACACGGCTGTGCCAGGGAAACGTTCACGTGGCGGAAGCGGAGGCGGGGTGAGGCCCCGCGGCCCGCATTGAAATTTAAGGAGGGAGCTGCTGGGGCCGCGTGGGGCCCTGCAATTAAGGAGGGAATTGCGGGGGCAGTGCGGGGGCAAATGGTGAAACAGGCACAGGCCCTAAGGGGGCCGGGGAGGCCCCGGTTCGGGGTGGAGACAGGCAACAGGGTCGGGGTGATGGGGGGCCTCACCCGTGACTATGAGTAGTGGGCAGTCCTCCCCGCTGTTGATTGAGAGTGGGGAGGAGGATGGAGAAGACACGAGGGGGCCTGTGGTGGGTCAGGGGGAGAGCGCAAGGCAGGTAGGGGGCTGGTGGTCCAGTGGGGAGGCAAAGGGGTCATGGGTTAAGGGCGGGGGGACCGGGTAAAGCAGGCGGAAAGGGGGTTTCTCAGTGGTGCGGGGCTCGCCAGGCAGGTCGGGCGGAGGTGGTTAGGGGACTAGGGGGTAGGACGGAGGGAGCCGGGAGGGAGTGGCCACGCTGGGGGCCAATGACATCACTGGATTTGGGAGGTTGGCTCGAGAGGGCACAAGAAGGCTTGTGCAATCAGTGGTCGGAGGTGGTAGGTTGGGGGAGGAATGTGGAGGCATGGGAGGCGGATGGTCGATTCGTTGGAATGGAGTGAGGAGGAGGGGGATGGGGGTTTCCCCGGGGAGGGTGTTTAGGGCGCACTGGGTGGGGGAGGTGGGCCCGCGGCCTGGAGGTCTGCTCCATCGTGGCGGGGGATCATTCATCCAGTGCGATGGGGCAGGGAGGGCATGGGGTCTCCTGGGGGGAGGAATGGAGGAGTGGAGGTGTGGGGGGCAGGACTAACCCCGGCATGTTGGACTCCACTTTTTGCTGGCAGGAGAGAATGGCGAGGTGCTTGGGAGAGTTGCATGCAGCTCCAACCCACCGAGAGGATGGGCCGGCTCTGCCTCGTGCAGGCGGCCTCACTCCCACGGGGGACCAGACAGTAGCAAATTTCAGGAGGCTGGGCGAACTGTCCCTGGTGATGCAACCCTGATGGGTCGATGCGGCCGCAGGGGCTTGGGACCAGGACTCATATAGCAGGAAGCGGGACCCAGAGCAACGGCACGCGCAGCGGAGTGGGAGTGTTGATCTTGTTTTATTTTTATTTTATTTTAGTGTTTTATAGAGCGCGAACTTGACCCGTGAGGGTATCAGAGCGCTTTACAGGTTCATAGCGTAATGTAACAAAGACGGTTATCAGAGGGTTATACAGAGTCAAGGGTCAAAGGTAGGCAGGGGGTCAAAGGGGAGTGTGTAAAGGAGGGAGGGGGCGAAAGCTGAACATAGGAACAATTTTCAGAATAGAAGGCTGTACATTAGGGAGGAGGTTGCATTAAATGCTTTACGTTAAGGGACTGACAGGAAAGGAATACTATACCACAGTGTACTTTACAGAGTAAAGGATCATACAATAGAGCAGGATATCACAAGGGTATTAAGTCTCTCGGTGGCTGTGAAGCGGGTTAGCCAAGGAATTTACCCATGAGGAAGGATTTAGCCTCTTTTTTGAAGTGTGCCAGGGAGTGGATACTTCTGATGTCAGGCGGGAAGGAGTTCCATATTCTTGGAGCGGTCCCGGTGAAAGCCCGGTTGTAGTTTTTTTTTTTCTCAAAACGACAGGCCGGAGTAGGAAGGTATTTGCCGATCGTGAGTAAGCATGGGCGAATTTTGCGAATTTGCGATCCGCGAATTTGCGGATTTGCGAATTCGCGATCTGCAAAATTCATGAATTTGTGGATTTTAGTTTTTTTGCATGTTCGCGGTGTTTTTTGCGTGTTCGCGGAGTTTTTTGCGTGTTCGCGGGGCTTTTTGCATCTTCCCGAGCCGCTTGCATAGCGAAGTTACCCATGCCGTTGTTTATGGGAGAGGGAGAGAGAGATAGATAGATAGATACATAGATAGATAGATAGATAGATAGATGGATAGAAAGAGAAAGAGAGGGAAAGAGAGAGGGAGAGAGAGAACGAGAGAAAGAAAGAGAGGCCGGATCTCTGAAGGGCCAGATTCCTGAGTTGCCCCTACAGAACATACAGCTTTTTATTTTTAGCAAAATGCATATGAAAATTGTGCTGTAAAGGTCTCTTTTAGTTTAACTCCTCCTGACAACTCAAAATGGGTGTATTTGCCATCCTCTCCCTTCTTCCTGTTTTTGATATCTGTAAGTGCTTCCTGATGAGGTTTAATTCCTTGGACAGGTGCCTCGTTGCCTACTTGTAACTATTCTCTGACCCTGCTTCAAGGGTCAGAGCAGGGTCAGAGAATAGTTGCAAGTAGGCAACGAGGCGCCAGGAAGCAATTAGCAGCAGGTGTCCAAGTTGAAGTTAATTTGTTTGTAACCCTTTTGTAAAAGGTTACAAAGAAATTAGGTTAAACTTTTGCACCTGCTGCTGTAACCCTTGCTTGGCTGAAAATTCGTCCCCGCTGATTTGCGGATTTTACCGCGATTTCGCGAGATTCGCGGATCGCGAAATCGAGGAAAATCCGAAAATTCGCCCGCGAAACGGATTTAACGCCCACCCTTAATCGGGAGTTTCTGCTCCCTCCGGATATCACAAGTTTCTGTGCTAGATACGCCGGGGAGTTGGAGTGTGAGGCCTTGTACGTGATGCATGCCATCTTGAAGTGAATCCTCGCCTCTAGGGGAAGCCAGTTCAACGCTTTCAGGTGAGGGGTGATGTGATCGAATTTTCTAGAGCCAGTGAGTAGTCTGGCGGCTGCATTGAGGCAGGCTTTTAAGGGTGCCAGAGTGACCTTGGGTAAACCGGAGAAGGTGGAGCAACCGTATTCCAGCCGAGAGATAACTAACGATTGGACTGCTAGTTTTAGGTCGTGAGCGGCTAGAAAGGGTTTCAGTTTCCATAGGTAGCTCAGGTGGAATATGGCAGATTTGGCCATTGCGTTGATGTGTTTTCTCATGTTTAGGTTGGAATCCAAGGTGATGCCCAGTGATTTGGCAGAGTCCACAATGGTGGGGGAACAGTTTAAGGCTGTGATAGCTTTGGTCCAAGTCTGTATCTCAGAGCTGCTCTTGGGCGGACAGATTAGGAGGAACTCAATTTTATTAGCCTTGAGCTTGAGTTGGTTTGAAGCGAGCCATTGGACGGTCAGCTTCAAGGCATCATTCAGGGTGAGCATCTCTGCAAGAGATGAGATTTTTATGTAGATCTGAGTATCATCAGCGTACATATGGAAGGAGATATTTGCATTGCGAAGGATTTCGGCCAGGGGTTCCATATGGAGATTAAAAAGTATGGGGGACAACGTTGAACCTTGAGGGACTTCCACCGTGACCACGGAGGAGGAGGAGAGTTAACCATTGATTAGGAATCTTTGAGATCGGTTTTGGAGGTAGGAGCTAAACCAAGCAAGTACAGTGCCATCTAAACCCATCCTAAGTTTGAGGCATTCGAGTAGCATCTCGTGGTTGACTGTGTCGAAGGCCGAGGATAGATGAAGGAGGATTAGGAGACAAGTTTTGTTTTGGTCCAGGGCTTGAAGAACATCATCGACAATGTGGAGCATGGTGGTTTCAGTGCTATGTCCCAGTCTGAAGCCGGATTGGCAGTCATCGAGTGGGTGGAAGTTGCTGATGTGGTGACTTAGTTGTATATGAACACATTTTTCAATCACTTTCGCCAAGAGGGGAATGTTGGTGATTGGTCTAAAGTTATCTGGGGAGGCTGGGTCCAGCGATGGCTTTTTTAGAATGGGGAGGACTTGGCCTGCTTTTAGTGAGATCGGGATAGATCCCTGCCGGAGCGAGGCATTGATTATCGCAGTCCAGCAAGGAATGATGGATTTGGTAATAGTTGCAAGACAGTTCGAGGGGAGTGAGTCGTTGAAATGGTTGTTCGGGTTTAAGGAGGAAAGGATATTTGCGACAGAGTCTTCGTCGGAGGGTGAGAATTCGGACCAGTGCGCTAGATTCTTGGGTGAGGGCTGTGTCGGTAGCAGTGATTGGGGAGGCAGATGGTCAGTGGTAGGTGGGGGGAGTGAGGCAGCTTTGAGTTCGGTACCTAAGGTTAGGATTTTGTTTGCGAAAAATGAGGAGAAATCTTCAGAGGAGATGAGAGACTTGGGGTTTTCTTTCGCTGTTTTGGACAGTTTGTTTGATTGGAGTTTGATCATCTCAAAGAGTTTCCGAGGCCTGTTCTAGGCATTTCCTAGTTCCGCTCTGAAAAACTATTTTTTTGAGTTTAGGATGTTTTTGTTGTACGCATTTCTGGCCTGGCGAAGCAGTTTCAGGTGAACTGCCGATGGGTGCTGTCTCCAAATTCTTTCGGCTTGTCGGAGGGATCTTCTCTCGTCGTTGAGGGAACCGGTGAACCAAGGGTTTTTATCTTTGACTCGAGCCCTTTTTAGTTTAAGTGGGGCCAGGTCATCCAAAATGTTCGATATCGAAACAGTGTAGTTATCATTGAGGTCACTGACTGAGGTGATGTGAGAGGGGGGGGGAGGTCGGATTTGCAACGGGTCTCAAGTTCATTTAGTTCTAGGTTTTTGGTGTCTCTGACCCAGCGTTTTGGTAGCACTGGTTGAGGAGCCTGTGTTTTGAGGGTGCAGGGTAAGAGAAAGGCGATGGCATGGTGGTCTGACCAGTCGCAGGGGTCGGTGGATATGAGTTTGACGGTTTTCTCGTTGGAGATGATCCAGTCAAGGGTAGCCCCTTTCGAGTTGGTGGGGAGAGGGCAAGCTTGGGTCAGGGCTAGATCGGTCATAAGATCTTTAATGGCGTTGACATGAGGATCCTTAAGGTCGTTCCAGTGCAGGTTGAAGTCACCAAGGAATATGTCTTTGGTATTGGGGGAGTATTTAGCCGTGATTATTTCCATGAGGTAGCCAGTGAATTGACTGTTATTGCCTGGGGTGGTAAAAAGTGTGCAGGTTGCACAGGTGGGTGGTGTTGCTCCAGACTGAGAAGGCTAGATATTCGCAGAAATCAGCGGTATCCGTTAAGAGCTCTGAGACAAGGAGGTCAGAGCGATAGATGCAGGCAATTCCACCACCTTTTTTGTTAAGTGGTCTGTCTAGTCTGGCTATGTTAAAATTCGGGGGTACTAAGAGGTCGAGGCATGGGGAAGATGCATCATTAAGCCACGATTCAGTTAAGATGGCTAGGTCGGTGTTATTGTTCAGAAGGAGAGCAGCGACATCGGCGGCATGCTTTACTGCCGACCGGCAGTTGATTAAGAGTCCCGTCAGACCAGGGAGGGAGGTGGTAGTAGGAGTCAGGGCAGTCAGGGGTACGGGTGCAAGATTGCTACTGATCACCCTTCTATTGCAACGGGGGGCTAGTCTGTATGGGTCGATAGCGACCGTGCAGATGGGGTGTGCTGCACTCGCGTGTGGTGGGCAGGGAGGGATAAGGGCTGGATTGAGGTCTTTGAGAATATCTTGTATTTCCTTTTCAGTGAGGTCTGAGGAGTCGGTGGTGGCCAGGCAAAAGTTGTAGGAGCGGGTGAGGTCGAGGATTTCCTCCTCAGATAGACAGCTAGTGTGCTTGCGAGGGCGAAGGTGCCTTAAGGCTGTTGGTAGTGGGCGTTTGCGCAGTTCTGGGATGGGCGGAGGAGACCGCTGAGGCATGAGGTTTGCGAAGGATAATTCGGCGAGGTGGAGGAGGTTAGTTAGGTCAAGGATAGAGGAGTGGCAGCTCTGAATTATTATGGAGGCTCTGGACTGTAGAGAGCAGATATATGAGATGGGGGTAGGAGGGTTGGGGTGGGTTGGGCTGGGAGTTATGGTGGATTGGGTGGTAGGGTGGACTTTGCTGGGAGTCATGGAAGGGGGGGTGTGGGTGTTAGCGGTGCTGGCTTGACCTGTTGAAGAGGACGTCGTAGAGGAGGGGGGGGTTAACTGGACAAGGGTGGACAACTATGGAGGATAGGGTAGTAGGGTTGACTGTATTGGGGGACCTGGCAGGGGGGGTGTGAGTGTTAGCGGGGTTGGCTAGACCAGCTGAAGGGGACGTTTCTAGGGAGGTGGGTTAGGAGGACAAGGGTGGACAAAGTTAGGAGTCATAGAAGGGGTGGATAGAGCGTTGGCAGGGCTGGTTTGACCCGTATCAGCAAGGATCGCTGAGGACGTGGTGGTCTTAAAGTCCGGAGGTGAGGCATGGGGGGAGGGAACTGAGGGTCCTGGGTTTATTTCGAACGGGGGGTTGTGGAAAGATTGAGGGGGTTGAGATGTGCTGTGATGGAAACAGTGTGCTCCAAGCGAGGAGCGTGGAGGGGGGAAATCAAGGGTCTCAGGTCCCTGACGATAGGGGGTTCGATAGGAGTAGTGAGGTGGTGAGTGTTCTCAATATTGGGTGGGGGGGACAGATTACCGTCAGGCCGGGTGTTGGTTGGCGTTCCAGTGTCATGCACATGTTTTCGGAGAGTGGCATAAAGATCTGAGAATTTGTCGAGGTTTTTTGTAGAGGCTTAGATCAGTACAATGCCACTTTTGTAGAGGGTGATGGTTAGGTCAGCTTGTAGTGATACCGAGGGTCCTATTGAGAGCTTGGTGCCATAAGGAATGTTCCTGGAGAAGCTAACATTGAGGAGTAGAGAGAGGGTGTTGCGCCAGGCAGGAATTCTTTTGGAGTAGAAGATGAGGTCGTTGGTGATGGTGCCTTTGTCCGCACAGAAACGTGGGTCGGAGATCAGAGCCTCAGGATGGTTTTTCAGGGTGAGGTGTTTGAATGCTTTTGTGGCGGTTTTAGAGAGGTTAGAGGGGTAGACCAGGGTGTAGGTGTTTGACCCAGAGGCAGTTAGATCCGGACCCATCATGTTGGTTTGGGGTGGGTACATTGGCAGGAAGCCGGGTCAGTGGGCAGTAGGTTTAAGGCCCACGTCATTCAGAAAAGAGGTGCTTGAGGGGTAAGCATCGCGGTACAAAAGGGGGTGGTGATGGACGGAGCATCTGAATCAATCAAACACTCACACCCAGTCAAAAGATCTGGGTTTAATCCATCACCGTTCTTTAGCCCACTCCGCCACCCCAGTTCAGACATGGCTATATCCAAATCAGTCTGACCCTGTGCCTCATGGGAACAGTCCAGCCCGAACTGCCAAGCCATGTCTTCCCTGGACCGGAAACAAGCTTCCGAGGACCGGTTTCTGGCATTCCAGCCGTCCTCAGCCCGGCTTGCTTGAATCCAGTGGCAAAGTGAGCAAGGGACGCACGTCTGAGCATACCCTGCCACACTTATGGCGGCCAAAAGCGGTACAAAAGGGGGTGGTGATGGACGGAGCATCTGAATCAATCAAACACTCACACCCAGTCAAAAGATCTGGGTTTTAATCCATCACCGTTCTTTAGCCCACTCCGCCACCCCAGTTCAGACATGGCTATATGCAAATCAGTCTGACCCTGTGCCTCATGGGAACAGTCCAGCCCGAACTGCCAAGCCATGTCTTCCCTTGACCGGAAACAAGCTTCCGAGGACCGGTTTCTGGCATTCCAGCCGTCCTCAGCCCGGCTTGCTTGAATCCAGTGGCAAAGTGAGCAAGAGACTCACGTCTGAGCATACCCTGCCACACTTATGGTGGCCAAAAGCGGTACAAAAGGGGGTGGTGATGGATGGAGCATCTGAATCAGTCAAACAAGCAAGCCGGGATGAAGACGGCTGGAATGCCAGAAACCGGTCCTCGGAAGCTTGTTTCCGGTCCAGGGAAGACATGGCTTGGCAGTTCGGGCTGAACTGTTCCCATGAGGCACAGGGTCAGACTGATTTGCATATAGCCATGTCTGAACTGGGGTGGCAGAGTGGGCTAAAGAACGGTGATGGATTAAACCCAGATCTTTTGACTGGGTGTGAGTGTTTGATTGATTCAGATGCTCCGTCCATCACCACCCCCTTTTGTACCGCTGAGGGGTAAGCATCAGCATATTAGCTGCATGAGTGGTAAAAGTGTCTTCAGTGAGCCAAGAGAACAGCAATAGTCAAGAAGTAACCATATAGTTTTATAGCACCGCCGTGTTAAAGTCAGGTACGTCTTCAGTGAGGATAGTGCAGGTAACCAGGATATAGGTGATCAGTAATGAGTCTAGAATCACTCCATTTCAGTGGTGTAGATAATAAGAGTTGGTAGGCTCGCCATTTTGAAGTCAGGCATTGAAAGGCATTGAAGGCGATCGAAAATGTCTTAAACTGCCGCCATTTTGAGGTCAGGCATTGCTCGGTACTGGATCAAATAAGAGGCGTTGTGAAGTGTCTCCCGCTAAACAACACACTCGCCAGGGCAACAATGAAGAATCGAGTGGAAGCGCTTGTAGAAAGGACTAGTTTTGTGATTGATTATGCGGGGCTGAGAGAAAGTGCTTCGACTTGTTAGGGCGCCGCCATTTTGCGTGAGGGAGACCTCAGCCCTGGATATTCAAAGGTGAAAAACGATCAACAAAAACAAAGCAAATACCTGGCGGGGGGTATCCGAGAGCAAATCCAGGTCATGTAGGCTGAGGGAAGCCGGGTCATCAGGCGGGGATCGTCATCGATGGCCGAGGTCTGCAGGGAGGATGAAATGCAGGGTCACGGTGCTGGGCTTGCGAGGCATCAGCAATTCTTGCTCCGGGTAGGACCAAAAGCAGGCAGCAATAGCGGGAGATCAGCGCTGGCAGTTCGTAGCCGGTAGTCGCAGCATCAGTGCCTACCTTCGTGAAGCAGGTCTCAGATGAGGGTCAAGGCAAGGTAGTACCGGCGGCCTCAGCACGGGTCTGTAAGATAAGCAACGACATTGCGACCTGAAACAGGAAATTGCAAACGCGAACACGTCATTGCGACCCGAAACAGGAAAAAGACATCGCGAGCAGGCTGGTTAAGTGGAAACAACATGTTCGCGACCATTGCAACCGCATGCGCAAGTTCTCATTCCCGAACTGGTAAAAAAATCTCACGAACTTGCAAAAAAATTAAAAATTGCAAGCTCGCGGAATTAGGCGGATTTTTGCGAATCGTGATTATGAATTTTCATTAATTCGCGTATCGCGAATTCGCAAATTCCACCCATGCTTAGATGAAAGCCATGAGGATGGGGACATCGCGGGAGGGGGTGGGGGATGAGAAGTAACGTTCTGCCTAGTCTTTTACAGAGAGGTTTGGTCCCACGGAAAAATGCGGATAGCGTGTTGGCTCCAACTGCACAACAGGTCAGGCAGCGGGATCCGGTGGGGACGCCGAATTTGACACCAGGTAAGGCACGGTTGGGGGGAAATGCTGGACCGGCAGGTGTTTAGACCGCAGTCTAAAGTCTCAGTTGGCACAGATGCGCAGGGTGGGGGACAAAGGGGAAGTGGCACTGTGCAACGGGACGTATGTGAAGGGTACGGGGTGGGGCCAGAGTCGGAGAGTGCAGCGGGAAAGAGTGAGGGTGCGGCTCCCGTGTCTTCGGAGGAGGAGTCGGCAGGGAGGACGGCAGAGGGGAAAAAGGGAGATGGCGAGGTGCCCAAGTAGGGGGGTAAAGAGAGCCACGACAACCCCGTAAAAAAGTTGCCTTAAATGGGAATTACGAAGCCCTTGGGGGCCCACCTGATTTTGGCCACAAAGGAGAAAATATGGAAGGGTGAGTATGTTGACATATTAAAGCTCCTGCATAGATAGATTATGGCAAAAAAGGGCTACAAGAAAGAGGAGCTGGAATGGGCCAGAAGGCCAAGGGTGCCCGTGAACATTGAGAACTGGTTGGCGGCATTTTTGATTTTTGCCAGGGTATACTGAGAGAAGTACCCGGACAGGTCCGTTGCGTTGTTTCAATACATGAACGTGATCAGGCGAGCGGAGGTCACATACGGGGGGTACGCATGGTCGCACTATGATGAAGAGTTTCGGGCGCGGCTGGACTGGGATCCAGAGGCAAAAGGGGGGGAAATCGATGCCGACTTATCTCAGCAAACCATGGGGCGGCCAAGTTCAGCAAAACTATATACATGGCGAGCGGGCTACCGCTCGCACCTCGCCCCTTTCCGGCCCGCCTCACCTGTGGGGTGGTGGGTCCCATGGGGAGCAATGCCGGGGGCACAGTGGGAACATGCTGGGACTTTAACAAGGGCTCTTGCACTAGGCAATACTGCAAAATTTGGCACAAGCGCTCCAAATGCGCAGGTCAACATGCTGTGGTACAATGTATGGGGGACAGGTAACAAAGGACAGGGTCAGCATGCCACGCAAGTGGGACAGCAGATGGGGTAGAGGGGGTAGAGGAGGACATGGGCCTCTGGGCAAAGGCTCATTCTCCAATTAATCAAGACCGGCTAGAAACCTTTTTGGCGGCCTATCCATGGACCGAAGACGCCAGACTGCTGCAACAGGGATTTCGAGGGGGTTTCCGGCTGGGGTATGAGGGTCCGAGGGCCGCCAGGTGGGTCAAAAATTTCAAGTCCGCCAGGTCGCATGGTGCGGTGGTACGAGAGAAACTGGACAAAGAGGTTCGGGAGGGGCCTATGGTGGACCCCTTTCAGGAGACTCCTATTCGGGACCTGATTATCTCCTCTATCGGAGTGGTGCCGAAGAAGGAACCCAGACAATATCGGCTGATACAGCACCTGTCGTGGCCGGAGGGGGTGTCCGTCAATGATTTCATAGCACCTGAGCTTTCATCGGTGTCCTACTCTTCAGTGGAAGTGGCACGACAGTTGGTCACGTCGGTGGGGGAGGGCACCCTCATGGCAAAATGCATCATTAAGTCAGCATTTCGACTGTTCCCGGTACACCCGGAGGATTTTCAGCTGTTGGGTATACAGTTTGAAGGGTCCATCTTCGTGGACAAAGCATTGCCAATGAGGTGTCCCATATCTTGTGACTTGTTTTAGCATTTCAGCACCTTCTTGCAGTGAGTTTTTGAGTGGCACACTGGTAAAGAGATGGTGACACACTATCTGGACGATTTTTTCCTGGTAGGACTGCCCGGTTTAGCGGACTGTCAGCAGCAGCTGTCTAGTTTTAAAGAGCTCATGAGCTACCTGGGTGTGCCCCTAGCGCCAGAGAAAACGCATGGTCCCAGCACAGTCTTGTCATTTCTGGGTATCGAGTTGGATTCAGTTGCCATGGAAGCCCGTCTGCCTGGGGACAAGAAGGTGCATATTCTGCTCTCGATCAACAACCTGCTGGTGAGGAAGAAGGTGACGGTACAGGAGGTACAGTTCCTTTTAGGGCATTTGAATTTTGCGTGCCGGGTGGTGCGAGCGGGCGGACTTTTTGCAGAAGGCTAGGTTTGTCATTGTCCGGTTTGACTCTACTGCATCATCATCTGCGCTTGTCGGCGGGCACAAAGGAGGATCTGCGCATGTGGCGAACATTTTTGGAACACTCTAATGGTAGTCCATTGGCCCCATCGGAAGAATGGGAATGGGACGTTACCATCTCCTCTGATGCAGCGGCGGCAGGTAGGTTTGGTCTTTACTGGCAAGGGAGGTGGTGCGCTGAAGAATGGCCATCACACTGGAAGAACGGGGGATGGAGCAATGCTTTTCTGGAACTTTTTCCCCTGGTGGTGGCCGTGTCTATGTGGGCTCAGGAATTGGCGCACAAGAAGGTGATTTTCAAGGTGGATAATATGTCTGTAGTACAGGTTGTGAACAGGCAGTCTGCCAGGGACAGTCAGGTCCTCAAGTTTTTGAGGATGTTTGTGCTACAATGTTTGGCACATGATATTTTGTTTCAAGCCAGACATGTGCCGGGGTGGACAATAACATTGCTGACGCTTTGTCTCGTTCACAGTGGCAGAGGTTCAATGGGCTAGCCACAGAGGCGGACAAAGTCAGGACTCCGGTGCCAGTAGGGATGTGGTCGGTAGGAGAGAAAGGGTCGTACAACTGGTAAGAGAGTCAGTGGCCACATCAACCTGGAGGGCATACGAGCAGGCACAGCGGTAGTTCTTGGAAGGTGGAGCGACGCGAAATGACAGGCTATGGGTGAGGGAGGAACAGGGGGTACAATTTATCCTGGCCATGAGGGACAAAGGATTATCCAAGGTGATGATAGCAGGGAAACTGTCAGCCATCACCTTCATGGGGAAATTGTGATGGGGTTATGCACCGTCGATGGTGGAATTGAGTACGTGTTTAATGGAAGGCTGGGCGATGGAAGGAGTCAACAAAGTTCACCAGCGGCGGCCCATAACAGTGGGTATACTCCTCGGCTTGAAAAGGCTGATGCCGCAAATATGCAACAACCATGAGGAAACGGTTCTTTTCTCCACCTTAATGTCGTGGATGTACTTTGGGGTATTTCAGACCCTCAGAGATTCTGGGGAAAAGGGGGGTGAGAGGGGTGCAGTGGGGGGAGATGGACCTGCGGGTAACTGAAGTGGCAGTTTTACTGAGGTGCTCGAAAATGGATCAGCGAGGTGCAGGGAGGTGGGTGGTTATTGGGCCAGTGGTAGAACGGGAGGTGTGCCCCAAGGCATGGGGTAGGAGCTTAGCAGCGGTGGGGTCTAGGTGCTGGGGAGGTTTTCCGCCGGGAGGAAGGTAACAGGGTGACAGCGTCTCAACTGCTTTGGATATTGAGGCAAGGACTAAAAAGCCTGGGTGAGAACCCGGGACAGTTTGGAACACATTCATTTTGCATAGGTGCGGCGACCAATGCAGCAAGACAGGGGTGGGGGAGGAGGACCTTATGCTCTTGGGGCGGTGGAAATCGAAAGGTTATAAGACGTACATCAGGCTGCTGGTTTCTGGGGGGATGAAGCATGAATTTTGCCTGCTGAAGACAATTCGTAAAATCCTTCCTCAGCTACCCGAAGCAGCCAAGAAAACCATAGTCCAGTCCCTTATTCTATCTAGGCTGGACTATGGAAATGCGCTCTATTTAGGAGCCCCTGCTTCGGTTACTCGACAACCCCAGATTGCCCAGAACTCCGCAGCAAGGTTACTTACTGGTACCAGCCGCCACACATCAGCTGCACCCTCTTTGAGGACCTTGCATTGGCTTCCAATAAGGGAGCGGGTTCACTTCAAAACCCTCTGTCTGGTCCATAAAACTCTTAATGGGATGGGCCCTCCCATTCTAAACGACATGATCAGGCCATATAAACCATCCAGGAATCTTCGTTCAAACCAGCAAAACCTTTTAATAATTCCCAGGACCAACAGGGCCCAAACTGGGAACCGCCTCTTTTCGCGAAATGCGGCCAAACTATGGAATGATCTCCCTCCACTACTCCGCCAAGAACCTAACCTGCTCGCATTTCGCAAAAAGCTAAAAACTGTACTGTTCCCTAAGATCTAGATAAGTCAGATCTGTACTTCGGACACCTTATATCTATTTTCCTCTGGTTAGTATCAAGCGCTGGGATGCTCCAGAGTAGCCATGCACGATAGAAGAACCTCTACAATTACAATTGCAATTACAATTTCCTTCCCCTTTGCTCACATTTGTGCCTTTTCAGGTGCGGTGGCGGGGCCTGCATCGGGAGCATTGTCCATACTCATCGTAGGACATTCTTTTGTGAAAAGAGTGGAGCGTTACGAATGGGACAAACAGAGAAATTTGAATTTAGAATTGGATCTTAGGTTGTTTTGGTGACATTGGCAGGGAAAAGGGGGAATGAGGTTGCACAAGTTGTTGCCGGCATTGAACAGGTTGATCAGTGGGGGGATTTGCCCAGATGTGTTGGTTATTCACCTGGGGGAAAATGATTTGGTGCAGTATAAGGGTTTGGCGTTGCTGAAGCAAATGAAAAGGGACCTTTTGGAAATTAGGCGGCAGTGGGTAGGTTGTCATGTGATATGGTCAGAGTTTATTCCGAGGAGATGTTGGAGGGGGAAGAGCGGCCTGCAGCTATAGATAGGGCACAAAGAAAGATTAACAGGGACATGTGGATTTTCTCAGACAAAGAAGATTTTGGACAGATGGAACATCCGGATTTGCGTTATGCAGCTGTTTATTTCTTTAGGGAAGATGGGGTCCATTTGTCACGGTATGGTATGGAGTTGTACATAGTTCAGCTCAAGGAGGTTTTGGACAAAGCTTTAGGCATCTGTAGATACCCAAAATGACAGGATTCCTAGTTGGCGGGTCAGAAAAGTCCTTGGCAGAATTTTCTGAGTGGCGTTTTTCCTGGGCACAGTGGGTACAGCGGGTACAGTAACAGTGTATTGGTTGGGAAGGTCACTACGGGAGCACGCAGGAAGGGGAAAGAGCAAAGGAAGTTTACATAGGTAGATAGGTGAAGAAAGGTTAAGAAGTTGCAAGTTTTGGGGGTTTAGAAATGTTTTGCAGGGGGGAACAATTTAGGGGAGGAGGAGGGGGTAAGGTAGGAGGATAATATTTAGTGAGGTTTTAGTTTTGTACGGCACAGGCCAAGGAATGTTGAATGTAAGGTGCACCTGTTTGCAATAAAGCGGCCTTTTCCACACCAACATCTCTAGACTGTGGTCTGTGCTGCACCCCCTTTTGGCCCAATAGGGCTTTGGAGGGGCGGCCGACCACCGGGAGGCCTGCCCCTAGCGTAGGATTTTGGGCTTGGGGCAGACAGAGCCCAGTTGGGCTTGTTGGGCTGCCTTGGGGATAGATTGTGCGCTTTGGGCTACGTTGGGCTGGCAGGTATTTAGCCGGACATTTTAGGTCACTAACCACCATTTCGGTGGTAGTGACACAACAGCCGGTCCAAGGAAGGGATTTAGTGTGGGAGGTTTTGTCCCGCCCTCCCTCCCCAAGTAAAGGGTTTTTTTTGTCTGGAATTTTCTGGGGGTTGTGGGGAGGAGACAGCTTTACTGTTACCGAGCAAATTTGGGTCGTTTTGTTGGGAACAGGTGCATCAGGGGGGAAGCATGTATTTGGGTTGTCTTTTGCAACAGGTGTCGGTGTGGCTAACTATGTTCTGAAGGGGCGTTTTTCCTGGGTATAGTGGGTGCAGTTACAGTTTATTGGTTGGGAAGGTCACTACGGGAGCACACAGTAAGGGGAAAGAGCGTAGAAAGTTTACATAGATAGATAGGTGAAGAAAGGTTAAGAAGTTGCAAGTTTTGGTGGTTCAGAAATGTTTTGCAGGGGGGAACAATTTAGGGGAGGGGGTAAGGTAGGAGCATAATATTTAGTGACGTTTTAGTTTTGTAGGGCACCGGCCAAGGAATGTTAAATGTAAGGGGCATCTGTTTCCAATAAAGCGGCCTTTTCCACACCAACAAATTTAATCTGTGGTCTTTTGGCCCAAAGAAACACTGCTGATACGAGTGACGTTTAAAATAACTATAATGCTGTTTTGATTTTGTAAAATTTCTCTCTTGAACTCAAAATGGATGCCGCAATTTGAATATTTTTGTGCAACAGTTTGAAATATCTCAGCACAGAAACAGCTCATATTATCACCAATACACATAATAATGAATTATCACAAATACACATAATAATGAATTTGAAACGTAAAGTAACGATGTACTGGAGTACTTTAACATTTTCATCCTTACAGGACAGTTGAAGAAACGAACCAAAAAAAAATGTGCTAAAAGTAAATAAAAAATAAATTAACACAAAATGTAAATGTACAAATTGTAAAAGCACATAGAGTATGTGTAAAAATAATCATTACACTTTTAAGTTATTGAAATGCATCATAAAATTATAGTTTTCTCAATGTTTTGTTTTTAATTATGTTAATGGAGCGAAATTAACAACCGCACGTCCTAAAGGGCATATCGTTCTTAACCGAAAGTTTCCAGTGCCTCACATGACGTGGCATTCTGCAGATCTTTCAACTTCTCCCTTGTCAACCTTTTTTTGCTCAATATTTTAATATTTTACCACTCTTTTCCCCGAACTTCTAAAGCGTAACATTTCCAATTAGAGTTGATACAATGCAGAATGATAGTTATTCAAAAGCCAGGAGTTGCAAGGGTCTCATCTTTTGCCTATTGTTATTTCTTCTTTTCGTTCTATTCATTGTTCCAGGATTAAAATTGGTAAACAAGACTGCACATTTTTTAATGAAAAGAAGAAAGCAACATTGGCTGAGCCAGATATTGATGCTTGCCAAGTATGTTGAACTTTTGTTGTGGAAAATATTATTTTAACCCTTTGCATGCTGATGACGGAACCGCTCCGTCATCAGCTGCGGGTGCGCTGTGCTGATGACGGAGCGGTTCCGTCATGGCCCAGCCGCTGCGCGGCGCTGATTTCGCGCCTGCGCGGGCGTTCTAAAGAGCGGGGCGGGTCATGACGGAACCGCTCCGTCACCAGCATAGCTCAACCGCGGCTGGTGACGGAGCGGTTCTGTCACCAGCATGCGGGCGCCGCGCGGCCGCCCCGCCCCTTTAGCGCTGCAGCGGAATAGCCGCCGCAGCGAAGGGGTTAAATAAGAACGTTTATGGATTTTCATGCACTTGGGGTAAGCCAAAAATAGCTTCAGAACTGCATGGCCTTGTGTTTCCTACAATTTACTCAACCCCACCCCAGTCAAAAAGCAGCAGAAGACTTTTCCTCATGCCTTGATTCTGAGGGTACATATTGCAATGGGGTCCACCTCCAGCGAGGTTTGGTAAATCCTGTAACCCACAGAGCTTAAAGAAAAAGGGGTATGCTGGGAAATCTTTTCCATCTAGCTCCTGTTTGAGTTTTCTTCTCCTCTGTGTTTCCATCAGTTGACTTAACAATCTCTCAGTCCAGTGGAGAAGGTTTCCTGATTTCTGTTGATGTTCAGCAGAACAGCCAGTGCGCACTTAAGTGTATTCTCCTGACACACGTCGATGGTGGCTATTATTAAAACGAATTAGTCTTTATTCAATATTTTTCAATCATAAAAGACACAAATACAATACATTCAACGCCGTAAAATTATCATATAATGCCAAGTTATGAGGAGCCAGATGGGAGGAGGTTGTTGGTGAGGGGCGGAGTACATCTGGAGAAGCCAGCATTCTACATGATGTCTCTGGTCATGTTGGGACAGTCCTGTATTGCACCTCTGTCTCATGGCTGTCACTAGTTAACATAGAATTCTGCACCTACACCCTTTGTCTTATATAACATTTCTTTACACTGATTTGCACAGGTATGATTCATTGTCTTTGTATGTGTGTGTGATGTGAAGTGAAGTGCTCCGACACCCTACACTCATAAGGGAGGCGCTATAAAACAAATGAAATACGTGCGAGAGAGGAGCTATGGAGAGATTTTAAAGACTGCACACACTTAAAAAGTGAAAACTGAAAACACTGAAAGACGGGACGCTCTATTTTAAACAAAAAGTGTGCATTTATTGTACAGCGATCCGGAGCATGTTAAGCAGGTAACATTAAGCAGTTCGTTCTAAGAGGGGGGGGGGGGGTGGTGTTCTCAGCATCTCTTTGGGCAATGTTTGAAATATTTCTTATTGTGATGGCATCAAACACACACTGCTTTACAAAATGTCTCCTCAAAGTTATCTGCAACCTGTTCTAAACTTTCATGGTGCAAAGAGCAAGCGCAACGTTATTGAGGAAGATCAGAAGAGGAATGAAGGCATGAAAAAAAAAGTGAAACTACTTTTACAAAAGCAACAGCAAAAAAGGAAAGAGACTGAGATCCGCAGATCTCGATGAAGAGGGCTAATTGCACAGAAACAGCTGGCCTTCCGCACACAAACAGTTAAAAAATGAAAGAATTTCATGCTTTCTTGAAATGGAATCACTGTGATGTTTGCGTGAAGCTGATCACACCTCTGCCTTGCCACCAATGATTGTGATTCACAGGCTACATTTTTAGTGCTGACCCCAGCAGGCTCCACCGGATGCGGACTGTTAATGCACATATTAACACTTCCTGCTTGGCTTTTAGGCATTCTAGGATGGACACAGTGCTGCTGTATACAGCAAGCACTCGCATTTCTTATAGCATCCCCCATCCCCTAAAAATATGCAACACCTGCTGAAGTGCAATACGAGCATTTGCGTTTCTATAGCGCTTCCTACCCCTGACGAGGCATCAAAGTAGTTAGTCTTAAACAAGCCATAGTGGTGTAAATCAGGAAGAGGGGTGTGGCGATGTAACCCTAGGCTGGAGCAGGGCTGTGCCTAACAATTTGTCAGTATTTTCCTGTTTCTAATTTCTAAATAAAGACCAAGACAAAATAGTTTTCCATCTGTATTTATATGTAAAAATCCCTTTTAAAGGAAAATTGTGAGCCTTAATTATAATGTTTGCATTTTTTACACGGGTGGACAAAACTCATAGAATTTGACGGTGGAATTCCATGGAATTAGTTAACATAGAATTCATATAACGATAGTGAAGTAGTGTGGCTCACTGGTTAGAGGCGGCAGACCCGAGAGCAGAGGACGGCCTGGGACCAGGGTTCGATTCCCAGCGCGGCAGGTTTCTGGACCAGGGTCAGCGGACTCGATAACTCTCTCGCCTCGGTGCCCACTCTGATCAGCGATCACACTCAGCAACTCTGGGCATTAGCTTGCCTCATCTTCACTAACGGCCCCACCAGACCGCCGGGGATGCCTGGTCTCACCCTGGAGATACCCATTAAGGGACCATCTCTCAGGGAAGCCAGGAAGGGCTTCGCAGCGGTCGAAGCGCCTTGGGACCCTCCGGGTAAGTAGTGCGCTATATAAATGCCTATACATACATGGAGTTGAATAAAATCTCTGCAAGATTTCGTGGAGTTGGCCAACAAGCAGAATTAGGAATGTTGTGGTGCTCGTGCTGTGATTTAGTGCAGGGAGTGCGATCTGCCCTGAAAAGTCAGTGTGAATGGCACCACGCCGTGTGTCAGAGGGCACAGCTACTCGAGTTGATTTTGCTGCAGTTCAAGTAGATTTTCTACTCAAGCAGCAGCCTTTTGACCGCACACAGTCGTGACCGCTTGTATAGGAAAAAATCTCTCCAGATGTCCTCCTACCGATCGAATATCATGTTAAGGGATCCCAAATCTTGCTCGGGCTCACCAACCTACAGTTGTGGGGCACGCACAAGAAAAAACTTTGCCATGCAGCAATTAGTGGAATTTGTGGTATTGCAACATTGACCCTATACCATACATTTAATGGGTAGCTGAGTATGAACCACAGATGAAAGGGTAACCTATCCTGCAAACAGTGTTCAATCTGTATACAACTGTTCAAGGAAAACCTGGGGCTAGATGTAGGTAAATGGCATTTACCGATTCGTAAATACCGAATTTTACTGATTCGGTATTTACAAATCGGTAAATGCCATGTAGGTAAATATTCGGTAAAAATTACAGAATCGTTAAGATTCAGTAATCACTGAATCAGTATTTACCGATTCGGTAATTGCCATTGATTCCTATGGGCCTTGAGGCCCATCAGAATCAATGGCAATTACCGAATCGGTAACCGATTCCGTAATTGCCATTGATTCCTACGAGCCTTGAGGCCCATAGGAATCAGTGGCAATTACCGAATCGGTAAATACCGATTCGGTAAAATTACCGAATAGTCAAGGTGGCAGGGTGTCACTTTGACACCCTGTTACACCCCTGCTTCAGGCTTGTGTGCCATGTGACACACATACATGCCCTTAGGGCATGTATGTGTGCCACATGGCACAGGTGTACATGCACAGATTTGCAGGTACACAGGTATTCGTTATTTACCACCAACTAATAGTCGGTGGTAACGAATCCTTAAGGCCCTGTGGCACTGTTTTCAGTGCCACCTACATCTCAAATTACTGATTCAGTAAATTTACAGATTCGGTAATTTACAGAATCGGTATATTTACCAATTCGGTAAATTTACCGAATCGGTAATTTTTAAGCCCCCTACATCTAAAACTCCAAATACCGGTCGGTAACGGCCGAAATCGGCCGTTACTGACCGGTATTTGGCCACCTACATCTGGCCCCAAGTTCCTCCACATACTGAAGCCCTGTTGCATAAGTAAAGCTCCACTATGGACATTCATTAACTTTAACAAAACCCTGACAGTCATTGAGCCTACATTTAGAAAGAAGTGGATATAAAGAGAAAAGTGGGTACTGTTGACACTGTTTACTCCATGGAGAAAATTTACTCTGTACATATTTGTTTTTTGACTGTGGAACTCTCATGAGAAATACACCACAGAGTATTAAAGAGTGGCTACTAAGAACAGTATTCACAAAACTTGTCCAAATAGCGACTATTCACTTGAAATAACCAAGATCTGAAGGTGCGAAAGATCATACTACCTGCAGCCATAATACTGTGGTGAGAACTTTACAGATCTTCTGAAGCAAAAATGGCACATGTAAATAGGTTAGTACCTGGTCCGCACAGTCTTCAACGTTGAGTAGACATTGTCATGCTGAAATTATTCTGTATAACAACTCATGGCTGCTTACAACACTGGCGATATAGTATGTGTACACTTTGCCCTGCTGGAAACTTTTTCTGCAGTACCAAAACAATTGTTTAGAACATAATGAACAAAAGTCAACTGTTACCTGCACACAGAGTTATGCTTCAATACAAAGATTTATACCATGTTCAATACCTCTACGCACCTCTAGTGCATTAGGAGCACATGCGTTTTGTAAACACATACTGATTAGCTGGACACAGGCTGTACAAAATTAGGTAGGAAAGTAATATAGTTACCCCCACTATGTAAACTATAAAACAAACTAATACACTTATTGGATGATGTCATCAATTATGTCATTTGAGATGGTATGAGTAATGTCATAAATGATGACATAGAACATGTCATGCGTGATGTCAAATATGAGGTTATAAGCAGTGCACAGTGGGGGTGCAAGTTATAGATGGCTCTGCGAACTGTAATTGGTAAATGTTTGTGTTTCATTAGATAAAACATTAATGCTGCCACTGATAAATTCACGTAACTATAACGTCACTTTAACCTTTTTTTCAGTGAATTTCTATGTTTTTTTAACATAAAGTAATTTTTAATTATTACACGTAAAGTTAACTCTCTTCTTCCCTGTGATGTGACTAATCCCCCATAGTCAGCCAAACATCACACTGCTCACAGACGTTAGCCATGAACAGCAGGGGCTTGGCAACAGGACCTGGCCTGCGACCAGCCATCTGTCCAACCCACCTGGAGCAGCACTGTTGTATACTACCAACGTGAAGGGATGGTTCCAATGTTCAGAGCTTGGAGGTGATTTGGTGCCTTTCTATACTGCGCAGCAAATAAAAGGTACAACTGTATTATCAACAATGATGGCATTTCAGATGTGACTAGGGATGTTATAAATGTAGTCAATAAATATGTCATGAGTGATTTAATATGCAAGGGTAAAAGAAGTGCATGGCAAGGACTCAGGTTATAATCACTTTAGGGTACGAGTTACAGTTACTTGATATAACTGTAACTGGTGAATTTCTGTAGTTTTGTCAGTAATAAATGGTATGTTTTACTTGACATTTTCACCGAACTATAACACCACTTTACCCTTTGTTTTTTCTGTGAATTATTATTTTTTATTTTTTATTAAACACCTCCAGATAATACATGAAAATACAAAACAAAACAAATCAATATACAAAAACATACTTAGATCTTATATGACAATAATTAAAAAGAAAAAGAGGAAACACAGAGAGCACATACAATTCATGCTTAGGACTGAATTAGAAAACAAACCCAGGAAAGTTTCTTCATTATACACAAAGTAGCTAGAATGATAAAAGAAGTCTTAAATTGACCTTAATGCCGCACTCCAAGCTGTAATAGGAGACCATATCTTGTTACCCCGCAGTCTAGATTGTCTACCCCTGGTGGCATAAATTGCTCTTTCAAGATTGTATACACCCAAGAAGCGAGTTAGCCACATTTGAAAGCTCAGGGGGTCAATGTCTTTCCAGGGGGCATCAAGTATTATTCTTTATACTGCTGTTCCAATAAAGAGAATAGACTCCTCCTCCAAGTTTAATTATAGGGTGCTATCATATCCCAGCATATATAGTGTGGGAGAATCTGGTATTTTAAGCCCAAAGACCTCCTCCCAAAATTAAAATATCCTTTTCCTTAATGACAACAGTTTTTCACAGTCATGAAACATGTGTAATAACGTAGCTGGGCCTTTATCACATCTTGGGCATTCATCACTTAACCTTTTCCCCCAAGCATGTAGTTTTGCTGGTGTGTTATATAAATTATAAATTGTTTTGTATAATTGTGCTTTTAAACTAGTTGAAAGAAGCAGGCGCGAAGCTAATATCAAAGTCATGTCAATATCAACATTTGGATTAGCTAATTTACCAGCCGATAGTATTTTGGTGCGCTCTAGATCATCCTGTAGTTATTCAAGAAGCATCGCATAAATTGTACCAATTCTAGTAGTAGTTTTACAGATATTGTCTATAAGTGGCACCCTTTCCCAAATAATCCTAGGTAATTTTAAGCTTACTATAGTGTTTACTTGAATACATTTAAAATAATCAGCATTAGATATATTGAATTCACTTTGAAGATTTGGAAAGGTTGCATTCATGTCCTCACCTAGAAAATCCCAGGCTGTGGCAATCCCTAGCCTTTCCCATTTTTAGGTTTCGCTGGGGGACGGAGCTGTAAGCTCCGCCTCCAGAGAAATCTCTTGATTACAGTAAGGACTCTGGAATACGCCCCCCTGTCCCATTGGCTAGCTCCATAAATGGAGGCTAGCCATTGGAACAGAGAGGCGTCCGTCATGGCCGGACCAGACTCGGGGGCGTTCCCGAGATTCTTTGGCTTTTGGCGACGTCACGCGACGTCAGCCAAAAGCCGGGAACGCCCCCGAATCTGGTCCGGCCGGGCCGTGCTTGCTGCTGTCCTGCCTTCTTCCGTGTCCCTCCTCCCGCCGTCCCCCCTCCCCCCTCCTCGCTGTCCTGTGCACGTTTCCCGCCGTCCGTTCCTCTCCCCCGCCTCCCGAGCCGCAGCTGATCCCGATCCGCTCTCCCCGCCTCCCTCTCCCCTCCCACTGCAGATCCCCGCCTCCCTCTCCCCTCCCACAGCAGATCCCCGCCTCCCGAGCCGCAGCCGGTCCCGATGCCGTTGTAACACGGCCTCCGCTCTCCCCCTTGCCGCTACTTGCTTTTTATGTCTTACAGAGAGGCCAGAGGGTCAGCCAAAAGCCAAAAATTCATTGCCCATGAAATCGTCCCTGCCGCCGCCCGGCGCCCGACCAGGAAGTCAGGCAGGCCGGGGGCGGGCCTCCGGGACACCCAGAACCGGAAGTAGGAGGGCGGGAGCCTACCCCGCCTCCCCCGGAAGAATTGCAGCTGCATTGGGCACCGGGGCAGGCAGGAGCCTACTCTGCGCCCCGGTGCACTCACCCGGAAGAAGAGAGGCGGCGGATGGTGCAGGCGGGGCTCCGTTGCGAGGAGGAGAACCCCGCCGCCAAGGAGAAAGGAGCCGTCCGCCTGTCCAGCCACGGGACCTCCATGCGCTGAGGAGGGGCCCGCATCCTGCCGGAACCGCAACAGCAGGAGAAGCCGGTGAGTGGGGCAGCTGAGAATCGCGGCTGCATTGGGCAAACCAGAGAATTGAACTTTTTGGGCCTGTTTAAGTTTTCATTACACTCTTGCTACGCCTCTGCTGCGTGTGGAAACATGATAATACACCAATGGCAACATGTGTTTGGATATTTACTGACAATAGTACCTCTGACACCATGAATGAAAAATCAATCTTTTCACAGAGGTCCCTTTTATTGACTCTGCGTTGTTGTTCATTTAATTTTCTTTATATTATTTTGCATTGGTATACGCGTTTCTTTCAAAAGGCTCTCCTTTTGTACACAGAAAATTATAAAGGGTTCTTACCACGACTGTTTATGTCACAAAAAAAGCATACATTAACTTTACACAAAAACATGTATACATTCACAAAATGAAAAAAGGTTGGACTGTACACTTCATTACATTATAGTCATTTCTAGTCATCCTACTATACTTTATCCAACTGTGGATCTGGGGTAGAAGTATATGTCCCTCAGATTTTAGATTGAATCAGTAGTCCCAGATAGTGCAGGAGAAAGTTACTGTCAACAAATATGCTCTTCAGGGTATAAGTCTTTTTTTCTTATATATACATATAATTTTAGTATTCGAGCATAAAGGTCTCCAATCCACTATATAGTGCCAACGCGTTTCGACCGTCTTGTCGTGTGGACTAGATCTACTTTTGTAGTGCGGTCTTCATCAGGGCTGAGATTGGGTTGTAGGGCATCACCTGTAAAAGGTAATGATACCATTTCACTATTGGTGTACAGATATTTTAGACATGTGTGTTTTGGGGGGTTGTGATCACGTACCATTGGTCTTTTCAGTCCATGTATTGGGGTGCTGTTGTTTCCTTTTCTTGGTTCTAGAAATGTCTAGATTGGATGTCTTTGTTTTCTGTTTTCTCTGTGGAGAGAAACATGGCGTCGTGAGTTGTTTTTAGTCTGCTCTGTTTTCCTAGAAAGTTCTGCATTGGTGCTCTCTGCGGTGCATTAGGCTCAGAGCTTTCATTTAAAAGGAAGCGCGGGTTAGCAGGTTATGAAATCCTGTTGTAATAGTTTTCGTGTGTTGCTCTCGGCAGGGCTAGAGGTTAAGAGAGTTCACTTAGATAGGCGCGCGAACCCGGATTATAAATGTTTACTTCTCATGGAGCGCTGCTCGGCACATGTTTACTAGCTTTAAAAAAATTTTTTAGTCTGAAAGCTCGGGATAGCGCAGAGTGAATGACGCGTGGTGTCTCCTTCTTCAGCATAAGGCTCAAAGCTTTCATTTAAAAAGGAAGCGCGGGTTAGCAGTTTATGAAATCCTGTTGTAATTGTTTTCGTGTGTTGCTCTCGGTGGGGCTAGAGGTTAAGAGAGTTCACCTATTTAGGCGCGCGAAGCCGGGCGCTGCTCGGCACATATTTTCTAGCTTTAAACATTTTTTTAATCTGAAAGCTCGGGTTAGCGCAGGGTGAATGGCGCGGGGTGTCTCCTTCCGTACCTGGTGCTCTTTAGCTGAATTCCGTGGGTTCTTCGTCCTTGCTCTTACGGCTGTCGCAGGCAGTGTATGGAATGGCTGTTCCAAAACGTAGGTCGCCAGTGATTGGATTAACTTAGCCTTATTGCTATTGGGCGAGGGTCGCCTTTGTTGTCACGTGGGGTTTGTGTCCATGCGGTTGCTTGGCAACTCATGTACGCTTCGTTAGTGTGAATTTAGAGCCTTGCTCCGTGTTAATTATTTCGTGCAGATTGCTGCATGTATTCGAATTGATTGGGAAGCGTCCGTCAATCTTGTTAGGTGTTGGATACTTCATATGACGTTTCGTTTTTATGGATCTAAAACCTAACTTTTGGTGAAGAAAGTTCAGTATTAAATAGTTCTAGCCGGCTGCTGAATGTACTCGAATGAATTATGGGGCATCCATGATTATTGTTAGACGTTGGTCACTTCTGACATCTCGTTTAGTCCGTTATTCGTGGTTCCCAGGTACAGGATTGTATTTGCTTCCAGCTTTGACAGGATGTTGTCCCTGTTTTTGCCTTTTATATGTCTTAGGACCGTCCAGCGCATTTCCTCTGGTCTGTGTCCGTTTTCTTCACAATGTGTCACCATGGGTGCATTGGGGGTTTTGCATCGAATTCTTGAGCGATGCTGCGAGATCCTGGTTTTGACTGGTTGACTCGTTTTTCCTATGTATGCCAACTCACATGGGCATATTATACAGTAGATGACATAGTTTGTATTGCAGTTAGTAAACTCATCGTGCTGTATGTATTTGTTTCCATAGGTGAACTTTGTGCCTTCTAGGGTGCTTTCGCACGAAACGCAGTTCCCACATTTTCTATGGCCTTTGATTGGTGGTAAACTCAGCATGGATCTTAGTGACGTCTCTTCTTTTGGAATGTGAGTGTCAGCTCTAACCAACATATTTTTTATATTGCCATTCTTTTTGAGGGCAAAGATCAGTGGTTGTTCCAGTGGTTTTAGGCCTTTAACTGTGTTCCAATTTTTGCGGACAATTTTCTTAATGTCATTTGTGGCCCCTGAGAAGGTCGTAACGCACACCAATGGTGTTTCTGTGTCTCTTTCTTTTGGTGTGAGGAGAGCCTCACGGGGGTAAAACCAGGCTCTTTTCATAGCTCTTTTCAGCAATTTTCTTGGGTACATCCTTTCCTCCAGTTTTTTTTAGAGTTCTTCTGCATTGGTGAAGTAATCTTCTTTTTTCGAACAGTTTCTTCTGAGTCTGTAAAACTGGCTTAGAGGTAGATTTTCTCTCAGATTTCGTTGGTGGAAACTCTTGAAGTGCAGGAAGGTGTTCCTGTCCGTTTCCTTGGTATATAGAGATGTGTAGATTTTTCCTTCTTCATGTTTTATCATCAGGTCTAGGAAATTGATTTCTTTTTTATTATGGGTCAATGTGAACTTGATGTTCTGGTTCCTGTTGTTAAGCCAAGTGGCAAATTCTTGCAGTTGTTCCTCATTTCCTCTCCATAACATAAAAACATCATCTATATAACGACGCCATATTTTAATATGGCCATCGTAGGGGTTATTGTTATAGATCCATTTGTCTTCATAGAGCGCCATGTACATAATGGCCATTTCCGGCGCGAAGGGACAACCCATTGCCGTCCCCATTGTTTGTAGGTACTGTACATTGTTGAAATAGAAGAAGTTGTACTTTAGGCAAATTTCAGCTAGTTGGAGCAGAAAATCGGATGGGACATTGTGTGGTCTTTCTCTGGTTTCTAGAAAAAATTCTATGGCCTCCAAGCCTTCTTCTTGAGGGATATTTGAGTAGAGGCTGATTATGTCCATAGTTACCAATATTTCGTGGTCCTCATCAAATCAAACACGAGCCCTCGGAACTACTCGGGGCTAAAAAACACCTCGACATTTTTCCCACAAACAAGCCTGATGCCCATAGAACTTCTAACTTTTGAAAAAAATGTACTACGAGATATGGACTGCCTAGACAACAAAAAAAAGTACTTCACGAAATGGAATCTATATAAGGAAGAAAAGCAGGCTTTGGATAATCTAAAGGAAAATAAAAATCTTATAATCAAACCAGCTGACAAAGGCGGAGGTGTTGTGATACTACCACGAGAGATGTATGAAACAGAAGTCTTAGGACAATTATCTGATGAAAGATATTACCGAAAAACAGAAGAAGATTGAAACAAAAACATTCTAATCAAATTGACTACACTGAAAAACTATGGACAAAAAGAAGGGTGGCTATCCAAAAAAGAAGGGGAATACTTAATTAATCAAGCACCAAGAACACCGCGTCTATATATCCTCCCCAAAGTCCATAAAGATCTAAGAAACCCGCCAGGACGCCCCATCATTTCGGGAGTAAACTCAATACTAGAAAGACCGGCAAAATATGTAGATACCTTCCTGAAACCCTTGGTCAGCTCCACCCTAAGTTACATCAAAGACACCATGCAAGCCATAAACTTCCTAGAACAGCAAACATTTGATGAGGACCACGAAATATTGGTAACTATGGACATAGTCAGCCTCTACTCTCTTAACCTCTAGCCCCACCGAGAGCAACACACGAAAACAATTACAACAGGATTTCATAAACTGCTAACCCGCGCTTCCTTTTTAAATGAAAGCTTTGAGCCTTATGCTGAAGAAGGAGACACCACGCGTCATTCACTCTGCGCTATCCCGAGCTTTCAGACTAAAAAATTTTTTTAAAGCTAGTAAACATGTGCCGAGCAGCGCTCCATGAGAAGTAAACATTTATAATCCGGCTTCGCGCGCCTAACTAAGTGAACTCTCTTAACCTCTAGCCCTGCCGAGAGCAACACACGAAAACTATTACAACAGGATTTCATAACCTGCTAACCCGCGCTTCCTTTTAAATGAAAGCTCTGAGCCTAATGCACCGCAGAGAGCACCAATGCAGAACTTTCTAGGAAAACAGAGCAGACTAAAAACAACTCACAACGCCATGTTTCTCTCCACAGAGAAAACAGAAAACAAAGACATCCAATCTAGACATTTCTAGAACCAAGAAAAGGAAACAACAGCACCCCAATACATGGACTGAAAAGACCAATGGTACGTGATCACAACCCCCCAAAACACACATGTCTAAAATATCTGTACACCAATAGTGAAATGGTATCATTACCTTTTACAGGTGATGCCCTACAACCCAATCTCAGCCCTGATGAAGACCGCACTACAAAAGTAGATCTAGTCCACACGACAAGACGGTCGAAACGCGTTGGCACTATATAGTGGATTGGAGACCTTTATGCTCGAATACTAAAATTATATGTATATATAAGAAAAAAAGACTTATACCCTGAAGAGCATATTTGTTGACAGTAACTTTCTCCTGCACTATCTGGGACTACTGATTCAATCTAAAATCTGAGGGACATATACTTCTACCCCAGATCCACAGTTGGATAAAGTATAGTAGGATGACTAGAAATGACTATAATGTAATGAAGTGTACAGTCCAACCTTTTTTCATTTTGTGAATGTATACATGTTTTTGTGTAAAGTTAATGTATGCTTTTTTTGTGACATAAACAGTCGTGGTAAGAACCCTTTATAATTTTCTGTGTACAAAAGGAGAGCCTTTTGAAAGAAACGCGTATACCAATGCAAAATAATATAAAGAAAATTAAATGAACAACAACGCAGAGTCAATAAAAGGGACCTCTGTGAAAAGATTGATTTTTCATTCATGGTGTCAGAGGTACTATTGTTGGTAAATATTGTTAGAGATTCCACCTCTGATCCCCTCAACTGAATCAACCCCCCCTGTATTTCTAAAACTTTGTGTAGACCCTAGTCTACGAGGGTATCACTGTAATTAACTTCAGACAGTAATAGAGATTCATCTATCTCTACCAGCGGGAGACTAACCCTCCCTCTGTGTTAGCAAAAGATTACATTGGTACTGCCTATTGAGAAAAACTCCAGCAACTACGCACACATAATCGCCTCCTTATGATCACGTACCGAGAAACACCGATAAAAATTGGTCAACTTCCTAAATTAACTCACAAATGGGTGAACCAAAAACACTAAGCATCCGAGAAGAGGACATTGAAGCGCTACTCAGACGACCATCGACACTAAACCCAGGAAACACAGCAATTAACTCGAGTCAGACAACTGAGCTAGAAAAAATCACCCGCCTCAAGAAAAAACAAATCCGTACCTCACTGCACGGCGAAGTTCTACTAGAACATCTGAGGGCGGGTACAACACCGGTGGGTCTCCAAGTTAAAAACGTGCCCGTGATCTTCACCGATGATCCAGAATACTTACAAGGATTCAGCCATATCGGAACAAAGTGCTCCAGAGATTGGATGTTCCACTCCATCAAGACAGCAGAAAGGTTGGGCTTGAAAGAACAAGAACTGATTAAAGAATTGGAAGAAGCTTTCCGGAACAACCAGGCAGTAGAAAACGCACAAGCACTTCTGGCCAAACTAGAAAAAGAAAATCAAACCTTTCAAAAAACAACTGAAGACATAAAGAGACAAAAATTACAAAGAGACATTTTGAATTATTCTGAAAAGAAAACATACCCATACCTTGAAAAAGACTTTTACAATCAACCACAAAACACCGGGTACTTAAGAACCTACGGCGGAAGAAGCCGAAGACAGTTCGTTACTTTCTCAGACGCCTCATCCTCTTCCGAAACATTAAGCGATTCGGAACTTCCTACTAACAGCAGAAACAACCAACAACGTCAATACTACCCTCAGGAGCCTTTTTTAGACAGAGGTACTGGCCGAGCAAGGGGCCGCCCAAGGGGAAACAGATGGTTCAATCGAAGACCCAATCAATTTCAGGGAGAAATAACGATGAGACGCAACACCTACAGATGGTAACGAGAAGTGAAGGAGCAATTTTCAACCTCTCAAATTATATACTATCACCCCACGAAATCAATGCCCTCAATAAAGGCCTATCCTTCGTGCCAACGGTCAAACCAGACCTTTGCCAATCTAAATTGGAGATGATACAACTATTCCGCAAGATGCGTCTGAAAATATTTTTTCAAAATCAGGAGAACACGAGCCCTCGGAACTACTCGGGGCTAAAAAACACCTCGACATTTTTCCCACAAACAAGCCTGATGCCCATAGAACTTCTAACTTTTGAAAAAAATGTACTACGAGATATGGACTGCCTAGACAACAAAAAAAAGTACTTCACGAAATGGAATCTATATAAGGAAGAAAAGCAGGCTTTGGATAATCTAAAGGAAAATAAAAATCTTATAATCAAACCAGCTGACAAAGGCGGAGGTGTCGTGATACTACCACGAGAGATGTATGAAACAGAAGTCTTAAGACAATTATCTGATGAAAGATATTACCGAAAAACAGAAGAAGATTGGAACAAAAACATTCTAATCAAATTGACTACACTGAAAAACTATGGACAAAAAGAAGGGTGGCTATCCAAAAAAGAAGGGGAATACTTAATTAATCAAGCACCAAGAACACCGCGTCTATATATCCTCCCCAAAGTCCATAAAGATCTAAGAAACCCGCCAGGACGCCCCATCATTTCGGGAGTAAACTCAATACTAGAAAGACCGGCAAAATATGTAGATACCTTCCTGAAACCCTTGGTCAGCTCCACCCTAAGTTACATCAAAGACACCATGCAAGCCATAAACTTCCTAGAACAGCAAACATTTGATGAGGACCACGAAATATTGGTAACTATGGACATAGTCAGCCTCTACTCAAATATCCCTCAAGAAGAAGGCTTGGAGGCCATAGAATTTTTTCTAGAAACCAGAGAAAGACCACACAATGTCCCATCCGATTTTCTGCTCCAACTAGCTGAAATTTGCCTAAAGTACAACTTCTTCTATTTCAACAATGTACAGTACCTACAAACAATGGGGACGGCAATGGGTTGTCCCTTCGCGCCGGAAATGGCCATTATGTACATGGCGCTCTATGAAGACAAATGGATCTATAACAATAACCCCTACGATGGCCATATTAAAATATGGCGTCGTTATATAGATGATGTTTTTATGTTATGGAGAGGAAATGAGGAACAACTGCAAGAATTTGCCACTTGGCTTAACAACAGGAACCAGAACATCAAGTTCACATTGACCCATAATAAAAAAGAAATCAATTTCCTAGACCTGATGATAAAACATGAAGAAGGAAAAATCTACACATCTCTATATACCAAGGAAACGGACAGGAACACCTTCCTGCACTTCAAGAGTTTCCACCAACGAAATCTGAGAGAAAATCTACCTCTAAGCCAGTTTTACAGACTCAGAAGAAACTGTTCGAAAAAAGAAGATTACTTCACCAATGCAAAAGAACTCTAAAAAAAACTGGAGGAAAGGATGTACCCAAGAAAATTGCTGAAAAGAGCTATGAAAAGAGCCTGGTTTTACCCACGTGAGGCTCTCCTCACACCAAAAGAAAGAGACACAGAAACACCATTGGTGTGCGTTACGACCTTCTCAGGGGCCACAAATGACATTAAGAAAATTGTCCGCAAAAATTGGAACACAGTTAAAGGCCTAAAACCACTGGAACAACCACCGATCTTTGCCCTCAAAAAGAATGGCAATATAAAAAATATGTTGGTTAGAGCTGACACTCACATTCCAAAAGAAGAGACGTCACTAAGATCCATGCTGAGTTTACCACCAATCAAAGGCCATAGAAAATGTGGGAACTGCGTTTCGTGCGAAAGCACCCTAGAAGGCACAAAGTTCACCTATGGAAACAAATACATACAGCACGATGAGTTTACTAACTGCAATACAAACTATGTCATCTACTGTATAATATGCCCATGTGAGTTGGCATACATAGGAAAAACGAGTCAACCAGTCAAAACCAGGATCTCGCAGCATCGCTCAAGAATTCGATGCAAAACCCCCAATGCACCCATGGTGACACATTGTGAAGAAAACGGACACAGACCAGAGGAAATGCGCTGGACGGTCCTAAGACATATAAAAGGCAAAAACAGGGACAACATCCTGTCAAAGCTGGAAGCAAAGACAATCCTGTACCTGGGAACCACGAATAACGGACTAAACGAGATGTCAGAAGGGACCAACGTCTAACAATAATCATGGATGCCCCATAATTCATTCGAGTACATTCAGCAGCCGGCTAGAACTATTTAATACTGAACTTTCTTCACCAAAAGTTAGGTTTTAGATCCATAAAAACGAAACGTCGTATGAAGTATCCAACACCTAACAAGATTGACGGACGCTTCCCAATCAATTCGAATACATGCAGCAATCTGCACGAAATAATTAACACGGAGCAAGGCTCTAAATTCACACTAACGAAGCGTACATGAGTTGCCAAGCAACCGCATGGACACAAACCCCACGTGACAACAAAGGCGACCCTCGCCCAATAGCAATAAGGCTAAGTTAATCCAATCACTGGCGACCTACGTTTTGGAACAGCCATTCCATACACTGCCTGCGACAGCCGTAAGAGCAAGGACGAAGAACCCAAGGAATTCAGCTAAAGAGCACCAGGTACGGAAGGAGACACCCCGCGCCATTCACCCTGCGCTAACCCGAGCTTTCAGATTAAAAAAATGTTTAAAGCTAGAAAATATGTGCCGAGCAGCGCCCGGCTTCGCGCGCCTAAATAGGTGAACTCTCTTAACCTCTAGCCCCACCGAGAGCAACACACGAAAACAATTACAACAGGATTTCATAAACTGCTAACCCGCGCTTCCTTTTTAAATGAAAGCTTTGAGCCTTATGCTGAAGAAGGAGACACCACGCGTCATTCACTCTGCGCTATCCCGAGCTTTCAGACTAAAAATTTTTTTTAAAGCTAGTAAACATGTGCCGAGCAGCGCTCCATGAGAAGTAAACATTTATAATCCGGCTTCGCGCGCCTAACTAAGTGAACTCTCTTAACCTCTAGCCCTGCCGAGAGCAACGCACGAAAACTATTAATACAGGATTTCATAACCTGCTAACCCGCGCTTCCTTTTAAATGAAAGCTCTGAGCCTAATGCACCGCAGAGAGCACCAATGCAGAACTTTCTAGGAAAACAGAGCAGACTAAAAACAACTCACAACGCCATGTTTCTCTCCACAGAGAAAACAGAAAACAAAGACATCCAATCTAGACATTTCTAGAACCAAGAAAAGGAAACAACAGCACCCCAATACATGGACTGAAAAGACCAATGGTACGTGATCACAACCCCCCAAAACACACATGTCTAAAATATCTGTACACCAATAGTGAAATGGTATCATTACCTTTTACAGGTGATGCCCTACAACCCAATCTCAGCCCTGATGAAGACCGCACTACAAAAGTAGATCTAGTCCACACGACAAGACGGTCGAAACGCGTTGGCACTATATAGTGGATTGGAGACCTTTATGCTCGAATACTAAAATTATATGTATATATAAGAAAAAAAGACTTATACCCTGAAGAGCATATTTGTTGACAGTAACTTTCTCCTGCACTATCTGGGACTACTGATTCAATCTAAAATCTGAGGGACATATACTTCTACCCCAGATCCACAGTTGGATAAAGTATAGTAGGATGACTAGAAATGACTATAATGTAATGAAGTGTACAGTCCAACCTTTTTTCATTTTGTGAATGTATACATGTTTTTGTGTAAAGTTAATGTATGCTTTTTTTGTGACATAAACAGTCGTGGTAAGAACCCTTTATAATTTTCTGTGTACAAAAGGAGAGCCTTTTGAAAGAAACGCGTATACCAATGCAAAATAATATAAAGAAAATTAAATGAACAACAACGCAGAGTCAATAAAAGGGACCTCTGTGAAAAGATTGATTTTTCATTCATGGTGTCAGAGGTACTATTGTTGGTAAATATTGTTAGAGATTCCACCTCTGATCCCCTCAACTGAATCAACCCCCCCTGTATTTCTAAAACATGTGTTTGGAAGCATGCTCAGATGCACAAACAGTAACAGATACAAGGTGACATGCCCCGGTAACATACATGACTACATGGAAACATATGCAGCGAGCTGTGTCTAAGCCCTCTATAGTCAAGCACAGGCGGTGCTGCCTCTCTTCACTAAGTTCTGACTGTATTTTCCCTCAGAGTTTAACCCCTTTTCTTCTGTCCAGGGCTCAAGCTTTCTCCTTCCTGGCTCTCTGTTGTGGGAGGTGCACCCCCCCCCGCCCTTCTTACTGTGCAAGATCGGTCCCTGGCGTTGCTCCTGCGCTCCGAGGCCCTTTCTAGGTATGGACTGCAAACATACATGCTTAGTAGGACACCCTGAATAGTAATGTTGCACATACACCCAGCACAGAAGAAATGTGCAGTATAGGAGGGTCGTGACGTCACTCATCTACAATCAAACGTCACATACACAACAACCAGCAGCACAGTATCGACAGAACATCTCAGCACAGACATGCCTGTACCTGGCACTCGCCACCCGAGCCCACAAACTGCATTTCTGCAGGAGAGTGACCCCGCCCCCTGCCCTTGAACTTGCTGAGGTGAGTCAGAGCAGCCCCGCTCACCCCCCCCCCCCCCCCCCCACACACACACACACACCCGTGAAACACCCACAGCTCCCTGGAGTTGACACATTCACCTAACACGGGAATATTAATACAAACTCCCACGCGAGGAATAGCAGCATTCACGAACCGAAGCAGCCAATGGGGGGGCCTTGCATCTTTGTGGGCAGTCCTGCGCTATGTACAGCGCTGCGGTGCCGCACTGGAGGCACAGTGGGCGCTATTCAAAGAACCAGAAAACGAGCTGGGGCACGTTGCATCAATATACTAATTCAGAAAGGAACGAGAGAGAAAGGACGCATGAGAGACCAAGAGAAGAGAGAGAAAGAGACAAAGAGAAGAGAGGCAAAGAGGAGAGAGGGAAGATATAGAAAGGGCCTAAGAGAGAAAAAGAGAAGTGTGAGAGAGACAGAGAGGGGAAATAGAAAACACGAGAGAGAAGGAGAAACAGTGCACATGAGAGGCACAGAAGTGACAGAGAGAGAGTGCGAAAGAGAGACAAAGAGAAGTAAGTGAGAGAGAGAACGAGGCACATACAGTACAGTACGGACGAGGGAGAAATAAGAGAGGGGCGCTGAAGGGACAAGCTGCTATTGTGCTCATTGTGCTCAGTGCAGAGTGCAGATTCGATTGCGTCTTGGCGCTACAAGGACCAAGTTACAAAAAGAATGTGAAAGGGTTACAGGTTGCGATGTAACTGACATCCCTGGCTGGCGCTGGGCGACTGGGGGCATCGATTCGACGGAGAAAGGACGCATGAGAGACCAAGAGAAGAGAGAGAAAGAGACAAAGAGAAGAGAGGCAAAGAGGAGAGAGGGAAGATATAGAAAGGGCCTAAGAGAGAAAAAGAGAAGTGTGAGAGAGACAGAGAGGGGAAATAGAAAACACGAGAGAGAAGGAGAAACAGTGCACATGAGAGGCACAGAATTGACAGAGAGAGAGTGCGAAAGAGAGACAAAGAGAAGTAAGTGAGAGAGAGAACGAGGCACATACAGTACAGTACGGACGAGGGAGAAATAAGAGAGGGGCGCTGAAGGGACAAGCTGCTATTGTGCTCATTGTGCTCAGTGCAGAGTGCAGATTCGATTGCGTCTTGGCGCTACAAGGACCAAGTTACAAAAAGAATGTGAAAGGGTTACAGGTTGCGATGTAACTGACATCCCTGGCTGGCGCTGGGCGACTGGGGGCATCGATTCGACGGACCCACCGGGCTCCGGGGTTCATCGTGTTTTGGGGCCAGATGACACCAAACTCCTGCAGACGAACGCACGTGCAAGCAGCGCCTCGAAGACTATCTTAGCGCATCTGAGTGTACGTGTGTGATGGCTTCTAGGTCTAACAGAGGTTAAGAGCGGCCTTGTGTGAATCCGGTGGGCTGTCCAGAATCATTCAACTTCCTGCACTGACGGCCTCACACGCGCACTGGGGAATGAAGGATGCAGAAGAAAGCATCCGCCACCCGGAACCCCGTCTCTTAGCCCCCCCCCCCCCCCCCCCCCCCCGCGGATGTATGCATGCCCAAAAGTCCTGACAGAACCTTTAAAAGCATATTAAGTTGGTAATGTATGGTAATTCATGCGCCCGGCCCAGCAGAGCCATAAAGTGCGTGTAAATGATCTCAGAGGCCGGGGCCGAGCCGTGCCGGGGCATAAAGCAGCGGGTTACTGAGTGCTAGACATGGACGAGAGACTACCGCTCCGGGGACAGGGTGTTGCATAAGAGAAGAAGGGCCCATTCCCAGTAGGGGGTAGGGGGCGCTCGACCAGGAAAGGGAGACCTGTGGGGGTAGGGGCTGCTGCATTAGAGAGAGGGGCCCGTTCATGGGGAGAACCACCTTGAGAGGGAGAGCTGCACAAGTGAAGGGAGGCCTGCACGAAAGGGAAAAAGAGACTGCCGCGTGCAGATGAGGGACACCTGCATTCAGAGACTAACACACGTTTACTGGCGAGATGGACTACATCAGCATGGACCAAGGGCACAGGGAGAGTTGGCACATTCTCCAGGGGCAGGGCTAACTGCGCTGGAGAGAGGGAGGCCTGGAGTGAGATTTCTGCACTAGGGCTCAGGGGATGCAGAGGGGAAGCAGGATGAGGGCGAAGCACCTGGGAGTGGGGCTGGTGCACCCGGAAGAGGGGCGCAGGACACATGCGTCAGGCAGCGAGGCTCCTTCGCCAGGGCGAGGGGTGTACCACCGTGGGGAGCAGGGTGGGGGTGTTCAGTTGCACAAGGGAGATAGACACTGGCACCTGCAGCAGGGAAAGGGGCTCCTGCAAGGGGGGGCTGTGAAGGGCAGCTGCACGAGGAGACTGTAAAGATGAGATAATCCAGGAAGCCCTGGATTATCAGTTTCAGTATCAGTTTCAGTACTTTTCAGTTTGGATCCTTTTCTTAAAGTTTCACTTTTCGTTCCGTTTCGTTTTTTTTTTAAAATGTCTTTTAAATTTGCACGGAGGTCCGTTTCTGAAGCGTCGCCAAATGTAAAGATGAGATAATCCAGGAAGCCGAGGTCGTATGTTGAAAGTTGATCTTTATTTTAGTTTAGGATATAAATTAGAGAACCCCACCAGGAGCGGTATGACATCTGCTCAGCCCGAACTTCAACTGACATTCAACACACCATTCGAACATTCATGCAATCAACATTCATACACACGCGCACAGGCTGAGCAGCACTCTACAGAGACAGAAATGGGGCTGGACCAGGGAGACCAGGGCGGCGACACCGCGGCGGAACCAGGGCTGCTGCCTTCAGGACAGGGTGGCTTGCTTTAGCATGAGGGTGGGCACACGTTGCTGCACTCATTGAGTTCATTGAGCATGCAGTTGGCAGCGCTAGGTTGGGTATGGCAGCACCAACGTGGCCCTGCTGACTGGACCAGGGCGAGGACTGACAACGCAATTTCTCTTTTCAACCTGCGCCTCACAACAACCAAGTGCGTCCTTGTAAAAGAAAGCAGTAGAGACCGGGGCCTTTCTTTTAGAGGGGCACTCCTCTTAAAAAAAAAAAGTTTTCTCAGTCCCGTTTACAATTATGCTGTTTGTTATGAGGTGATGCACAACAGATACTTGAAACTCCACGGGTCTGCAACAGGGCCTCTCCTCTTGATACTCTTCTGCAGGAGTAAATGCACAAGCCAGTTTTCATTGTAGTGCAAAATGATAAGTGAAATAGTTGC
The DNA here is from genome assembly GCF_964263255.1 of Lissotriton vulgaris. Taxonomy (NCBI): domain Eukaryota; kingdom Metazoa; phylum Chordata; class Amphibia; order Caudata; family Salamandridae; genus Lissotriton; species Lissotriton vulgaris. The sequence continues at coordinate 125,102 of NW_028244060.1, forward strand.
AATACAAATCGCATTTGCGAGAGATTAAGCTATTGCCATTGTAAATGACAATGCCATTTATTTATCTGTTTTCAAAACTAACACATAAATAAAAAGTTTGTCATTCATAATGCCAATAGCTCAAACTTTTCCAAAGGCGAAACCGTTGCATTGTAAATGCTTGTTTTGCAATGACATCATTGGCCTGCTCTGGGAACAATGAGGAGCGCCACAGAGGAGTGTAACGATTAAGTTTAGGGATTAACATATATTTAGAGACTTTCGACCAGACTTTCCAAGCACTAAATATAATTTTAAATGTAACCTTTTTAAAATAGCTAGGCTCTAATTGCCTAATTGTTGAAGCAAAGCCGCCCAAAAGTACAGCAGCATATTAGGAATCGCAAGGCCGCCTCTATGCTGTGGGAGGGATAGATATTTCAGGGACCTCCTAATTTTGCCATATTGCCAGATACATTTGGAGATCTGGGATTCAAGAGCCTTAATAATATTATCCTCGAATATCAAGGGGATGGCACGAAATAGATATAGTACCCTTGGGAGTACATTCATTTAAAAAAAATTCCCCCTTCCCACAATTGACAGATGTAAACTATTAATTTGGGTTAGATCTTTTTAGATGGTATTAATTAGAGGTTCATAGTTAATTTTAGAAATACTTTGAACATCAGGACTTATGCATACCCCTAAATATGTGGCTTTTTCGGCTTTCCTAGGATCTATGAGGTTGATGTTATCAGTACAGAGTATAACAGTTTTTTCCTTATTAAGGGAGTATCCAGAGTAGGAGCCAAACACTTGTGCAATCGCCTCAATTTCTATAATAGCTTCCGCCGGATCAGGTGTTAAGACTGCAACGTCATCAGCGTAAGCTAATACTTTAGTTTCATATACTCCCGCCACCACTGGTTTAATTATTTGATTTTCTAAAAGTCTCAAAATCAGGGGATTGATATAGAGAGCGAACACGATTGGGGAGCAAGGGCATCCTTGTCTAGTACCTCTTGATATTCTAATTATACCTGATTCGCGCCCCATAATTTTAAGTTTAGCCTTCGGATCTTTATATATTGCCTTTATAGATTTAATGAAATTAGGCCCAAAATTGTGGTGTTCCAGCACTGCCCACAAAAACTTCCATGACACATGGTCGAAGGCCTTCTCGGCGTCTAGGAGGATCATTGACATCCGGCCCCCCATCCCGGACATGATGTCATATAAGGAGATGGCTCTGCGAGTGTGCTCTGTGGTACCTTTACCCGGGATAAAACCATGCTGCCACGGGGAGACCAGATATTATACAACCCACCCGAACCGATTAGCCATAATCTTCGCGTATGGTTTTGAGTCTGAGTTAATTAGTGAGATTGGGCGATATGATGATGGTAAATCGGTAGGTTTGCCTTTTTGGGAAAAATAATTATGTTTGTATCTTTCCAGGTCTCGGTGAGATACCGTTCCATTGAATCCTGAGAAATTGATCGAGTAAGAGAGGCAAAATAAACTTGCCTAGGATTTTATAAAGTTCTTGGGGAATTTTGTCTGGGCCTGCGGTTTTACCAGAGGATAGCTCGGATAGAGCCAATTGTAGCTCTGTAAGAGTAATCTCTTTCTCAAGGTCTTCTTTAGTAATTATATCTAACCCCCTGCCCATATTTGTGACAAACTCATTTAAAAATGCTTTTGCTTCCTCTCCATTGCCTGAACTATCGTTCTGATAGAGTTTTTTATAGTAGTGCTGGAACACCTCAACTATATAATCTGTTTGTGTATATACGTGGTCATTTGTTTTAATGGATGAGATCGCATTATAAGAGATTCTCTGTCTAGTAAGCAAGGCCAGTTGTTTACCTACCCTTTCACCATTTTCGTACACCTTTCTTTGGTGGGCTCTAAAGATCTCTGCTGATTTCTGGGTCAGCCCAATATTCAATTCCGGTTTTAATAATAGCATTTGGCGTATTGAGTCTTTCCCATCAGCCCCTTGACCTATTAGTGCCATGTGTTCCTCTTCTAGCCTAGCGAGCTCAGCGATCCTTTGACTATGTTCGATGTCCCATTGTTTTTTTAATTGTGGCTACATAGCTGACCGTTCCCCCCCAAGGGAAGCTTTAAAACAATCCCATACCACACATCTAGGGGCACTATAACGGTTGATGTCAAAAAAACCCTGAGCCCAGTTCTTGATGTATTCAATATAGTCCCTATTAACCCAGAGTTTCCTATCAAATGTCCAAGTGGAGCACTGTCTGGCAAAATTGGGTAGGTCAATTGTGAGAGCGAGAGCATTATGATCAGAGACTAATTTAGGATGTTGAACAACTGTTGCTTGGTTTGATATTTCCTGTGTTGTAAATATATAGTCAATTCTGACATATTTATTATGGGGTATGAGAAGTATGTATATTCTGGGTTTAATTGATTTTTAAGAGTCCAAATATCAACCAGGTCATAGCTGTCTCTAAGTAGGCTAATAGCACTAAATACTTTGGGTTTTCAGCCTAGATATTTATGTTTATTTGGTTTATTAAATGTGGGCCTGAGTTAAATGTTAAAATCGCCGCAAAATATAAGTGATCCTGACCAGGAGGCCAGCTCGAGTTCCAGACTCTCAAAAATTGAGGGGTCATCATGGTTTGACCCATAAGCTGAACAAAGAGTTAGGCCCAGAGCCAGTTCAATGATAACCCATCTGCCCTGGGAGTCTGCTGCTTTAAGTATGGGCTGACCTATAGAGTTTCTAGATAATATACCTACCCCGCGGGTGTTTGAAGTTTGAGTAGTGCTTACTAGCAAGTTGTATCACCGGATTTTTATTAGATCTTTTTTGTTCCAGGGCAGGTGGGTTTCTTGAAGACATATTACATCAAAGGAGTTTTGACTAACTATTTCGCTCATCTGTCCCCGTTTATTCCTATCGTGAAGTCCTGCAACATTCCAGCTACATATAGTTATTCTCCCCATGAGATTTATATTTCGTTCCATGATTACTCGCAATATTCTAGTGATTTTTATTGTTTGACGTGCTGTGTTCCCTTCTGTTGTACTTGCTAATAAAGGTGTAATGTTGCTTCTAACAGTTATAGTATATTTTCTTGTTTTCAAATCTGGAGTTGTTTTCATTTTTAAAGTTTTTGCTCCCTGCCCACCCTCCACCCTCCCCCTACCGCCCTCTCCCTCCCCCCTTCACACCCAAAATAAGGCAAACAGACTCCATCAGAGTCTGGTAGTGATGGATGTGCAACACGCTATCAGAGCCTGACCAATCACCTAACACCATGTATATAAAAAAAGAGAACACTGATGTAGACAGAATGAAACATAAACATAAATGTATTTCTTTTTTGAAACATATATAAGATATATCCCCTACCACCTACCTACCCGGATTCGTGCGGATACAAGTTTAAACCTATACCATTACTATATCATTATCCTCCTTACAGTCAAATAGTCCAACATCCCCTTAGATTGTATATTTTAGTGGCAATATCTATGGATAGTACGTTTATTTTAATCCATCCAGATATTCCTTTGCTTTAATCTCAGAAAGGAAGAATTTTTTCTGGCCCCCATAGACAACTTTAAGCCGTGCAGGATTGTTTAAATACGCCAGTGCCTTCTTATCCTGGAACGGCTTAATTAGCTGGCGTAGCCTCCATCTTCTTTCCACGGTTGAGTAGCAAAAGTCTGGACGTACAAAGTATGAAATCCCGTTGGAGGTGCGCTTAGCTTCAGGTCTGGCTTTTTCAAAGATCGCCTGCCGGAGCAAAAAATTGCCAAAAAACCAAGAATAGCCCTGGGGTAAGCCCCAGGTTTCACCTGGGTTTTCAGTGTAAATGGCATACGGTGGGCCCGCTGGATTTCCACATCCCAGTTCCAACTAGAAAGCTCTGGCAGAGACTCGCAGAGAAGTTTGATCACAAAAGAGCGGGTGTCACCCCCTTCTGCGGCTTCTGGTACACCCAAAATGCATAAATTATTTCAGCGCTGGCGGTTTTCAAAATCCTCTAGTTTCCACCTAACGTCTGCCAGCTCTAATTCGTGAGATTCAACCCGCTCTTGGTTTGTAGCAAGTTCTGATTCATTCGAGAGCATCCTAGACTCCATCTTTGTCAATCCGTCTCCGAAAAAGCTACAGGTTTTTGTTAGTTTTCGAACCACCCCTTGTACTTTGCGTAGGGCAGCTTGTGCCCTTTGCTTCATGGTGGGCTGCTATTACTTGCAGCACCGTGTCGAGAGATGCAGGTGGTGGGTCTGTAGATAAAGGTTGATTTAGCTGTGGTGTTAGACCTGTTAGAGAAGAAGGGTGGGTGAATTGATCAGTAGTGGTATAGTCCCAGGCAAGCTCTGCTCCCCATGTACTTTCTTACCCCGTTTATTAGCCATCTCGGACTTAGGCTTAATGGTGAGAGTTTCTACAATGTCTGCGCTCATACAGCCTGATTCGTCGGTTAGAAACGAGGTAGAGGTATCAGTCCACCCTGCTTCTAAAAGTGTCACAGCATTATCATTATTATCAGCATTATCAGTTTTATCCGTTCTCTTTTGGTTAGAAGGGTTGCTGGTATCTGATATTTCCAAGACATTAACCCCACCACCCTATACTGTTTGGAGAATTGTCTCGATCATCCCACATCCAGTGCATATTACATCAGCTTCTCCCCCCTCAGTAGTCACTGCAGTGTCAATGTTTTTAACCAAAGTACCTTCGGTGTTGCAATCGCTCACCTCAGGAGCCGCTGGAGTGTGCTCCAATGACGCATCAGGGGTGTTGCTCTCCGCGATCCTTGGATTCTTGCCACCGGGTCCTTCTGTCAGTGTGAGGCCGACTACTGCAGCAATCACCTCTGGAGTCACCGCCTCATTAGTAAGCTCTGCTTGGCGCTTCTTCTCGTGCCCCGTAACCAATCCGGTGCAAAAACACAGTTGATGGACAGAATGCAGAACAATGTCATAAATTCACCCCAGTACAGAGATCTGGGCCTAAATCCATCATTTGTTTGCACTCCACACCACCCCAGTTCAGACATGGTCATATGCAAATCAGCCTTGACCCTGTGCCTCAGGGGACTAGTCCAGCCCAAACTGCCAAGCCATGTCTTTCCTGGACCGGAATCAAGCATCCTAGGACCGGTTTCTGGCTATCAGCCGTCTTTAGCCAGGATAGCTTGACTTCAGTGGTGTGGAGATCATGGGACTCATGTCTGAGCATACCCATCCCACTCGGGGTGACAAATGCAAAAACAACAGTTGATGGACAGAATGCAGAACAATGTCATACATTCACCCCAGTACAGAGATCTGGGCCTAAATCCATCGTTTTTTGCACTCCACACCACACCAGTTCAGACATGGCCAGTTGCAAATCAGCCTTGACCCTGTGCCTCATGGGAACAGTCCAACCCGAACTGCCAAGCCATGTCTTTCCTGGACCGGAATCAAGCATCCTAGGACCGGTTTCTGGCTATCAGCTGTCTTCAGCCAGGATAGCTTGATTCCAGTGGTGTGGAGAGCATGGGACTCACGTCTGAGCATACCCATCCCACTCGGGGTGACAAATGCAAAAACAACAGTTGATGGACAGAATGCAAAACAATGTCATAAATTCACCCCAGTACAGAGATCTATGCCTAAATCCATAGTTTTTTTGCACTCCACACCACCCCAGTTCAGACATGGCCATATGCAAATCAGCCTTGATCCTGTGCCTCATGGGAACAGTCCAGCCCGAACTGCCAAGCCATGTCTTTCCTGGACCGGAATCAAGCATTATAGGACCGGTTTCTGGCTATCAGCCGTCTTCAGCCAGGATAGCTTGAATCCTTTGGTGTTGAGAGCATGGGACTCACGTCTGAGCATACCCATCCCACTCGGGGTGACAAATGCAAAAACCACAGTTGATGGACAGAATGCAGAACAATGTCATACATTCACCCCAGTACAGAGATCTGGGCCTAAATCCATTGTTCTTTTGCACTCCACACCACCCCAGTTCAGACAAGGCCTTATGAAAATCAGCCTTGATCCTGTGCCTCATGGGAACAGTCCAGCCCGAACTGCCAAGCAATGTCTTTCCTGGACTGGAATCAAGCATCCTAGGACCGGTTTCTGGCTATCAGCCATCTTCAGCAAGGATAGCTTGACTCCAGTGGTGTGGAGAGCATGGGACTCACGTCTGAGCATACCCATCCCACTCGGGGTGACAAATGCAAAAACAACAGTTGATGGACAGAATGCAGAACAATGTCATACATTCACCCCAGTACAGAGATCTGAGCCTAAATCCATCATTTTTTGCACTCCACACCACACCAGTTCAGACATGGCCATATGCAAATCAGCCTTGACCCTGTGCCTCATGGGAACAGTCCAGCCCGAACTGCCAAGCCATGTCTTTCCTGGACTGGAATAAAGCATCCTAGAACCGGTTTCTGGCTATCAGCCGTCTTCAGTCAGGATAGCTTGATTCCAGTGGTGTGGAGAGCATGGGACTCACGCCTGAGCATACCCATCCCACTCGGGGTGACAAATGCAAAAACAACAGTTGATGGACAGAATGCAAAACAATGTCATACATTCACCCCAGTACAGAGATCTGGGCCTAAATCCATCGTTTTTTGCACTCCACACCACACCAGTTCAGACATGGCCATATGCAAATCAGCCTTGACCCTGTGCCTCATGGGAACAGTCCAGCCCGAACTGCCAAGCCATGTCTTTCCTGGACCGGAATCAAGCATCCTAGGACCGTTTTCTGGCTATTAGCCGTCTTCAGCCAGGATAGTTTGACTCCAGTGGTGTGGAGATCATGGGACTCACATCTGAGCATACCCATCCCACTCGGGGTGACAAATGCAAAAACAACAGTTGATGGACAGAATGTAGAACAATGTCATACATTCACCCCAGTACAGAGATCTGGGCCTAAATCCATCTTTTTTTGCACTCCACACCACCCCAGTTCAGACATGGCCAGTTGCAAATCAGCCTTGACCCTGTGCCTCATGGGAACAGTCCAACCCGAACTGCCAAGCCATGTCTTTCCTGGACCGGAATCAAGCATCCTAGGACCGGTTTCTGACTATCAGCTGTCTTCAGCCAGGATAGCTTGATTCCAGTGGTGTGGAGAGCATGGGACTCACGTCTGAGCATACCCATCCCACTCGGGGTGACAAATGCAAAAACAACAGTTGATGGACAGAATGCAAAACAATGTCATAAATTCACCCCAGTACAGAGATCTATGCCTAAATCCATAGTTTTTTCGCACTCCACACCACCCCAGTTCAGACATGGCCTTATGAAAATCAGCCTTGATCCTGTGCCTCATGGGAACAGTCCAGCCCGAACTGCCAAGCAATGTCTTTCCTGGACTGGAATCAAGCATCCTAGGACCGGTTTCTGGCTATCAGCCATCTTCAGCAAGGATAGCTTGACTCCAGTGGTGTGGAGAGCATGGGACTCACGTCTGAGCATACCCATCCCACTCGGGGTGACAAATGCAAAAACAACAGTTGATGGACAGAATGCAGAACAATGTCATACATTCACCCCAGTACAGAGATCTGAGCCTAAATCCATCATTTTTTGCACTCCACACCACACCAGTTCAGACATGGCCATATGCAAATCAGCCTTGACCCTCTGCCTCATGGGAACAGTCCAGCCCGAACTGCCAAGCCATGTCTTTCCTGGACTGGAATCAAGCATCCTAGAACCGGTTTCTGGCTATCAGCCGTCTTCAGTCAGGATAGCTTGACTCCAGTGGTGTGGAGAGCATGGGACTCACGCCTGAGCATACCCATCCCACTCGGGGTGACACATGCAAAAACAACAGTTGATGGACAGAATGCAAAACAATGTCATAAATTCACCCCAGTACAGAGATCTGGGCCTAAATCCATAGTTTTTTTGCACTCCACACCACCCCATTTCAGACATGGCCATATGCAAATCAGCCTTGACCCTGTGCCTCATGGGAACAGTCTGGCCTGAACTTCAAGCCATGTCTTTCCTGGACCGGAATCAAGCATCCTAGGACCGGTTTCTGGTTATCAGCCGTCTTCAGCCAGGATAGCTTGACTCCAGTGGTGTGGAGAGCATGAGACTCACGTCTGAGCATACCCATCCCACTCGGGGTGACAAATGCAAAAGCAACAGTTGATGGACAGAATGCAGAACAATGTCATACATTCATCCCAGTACAGAGATCTGGGCCTAAATCCATCGTTTTTTTGCACTCCACACCACCCCAGTACAGACATGGCCATATGCAAATCAGCCTTGACCCTGTGCCTTATGGGAACAGCCCAGCCCGAACTGTCAAGCCATGTCTTTCCTGGACCGAAATCAAGCATCCTAGGACCGGTTTCTGGCTATCAGCCGTCTTCAGCCAGGATAGCTTGACTCCAGTGGTGTGGAGAGCATAGGACTCACATCTGAGCATACCCATCTCACTCGGGGTGACGAATGCAAAAACCACAGTTGATGGACAGAATGCAGAACAATGTCATACATTCACCCCAGTACAGAGATCTGGGCCTAAATTCATAGTTTTTTTGCACTCCACACCACCCCAGTTCAGACATGGCCATATGCAAATCAGTCTTGACCCTGTGCCTCATGGGAACAGTACAGCCCGAACTGCCAAGCCATGTTTGTCCTGGACCGGAATCAAGCATCCTAGGACTCTTTTCTGGCTATCAGCTGTCTTCAGCCAGGATAGCTTGACTCCAGTGGTGTGGAGAGCATGGGACTCACGTCTGAGCATACCCATCCCACTCAGGGTGACAAATGCAAAAACAACAGTTGATGGACAGAATGCAGAACAATGTCATACATTCACCCCAGTACAGAGATCTGGGAAGCAATCCGGAGCCTCTGTGCATGAGATCCACAACTTTTGGACCTGCCGAGCCTTTCCTTGTATCGTTCTTCCGGGTCACAGCTCTTTTTCTTGGCAAGTCCAACACAGCGACAGCTTTCTCAGCCCTCTCTGGTTTGTCTGCTTTTCCCACTTTCTCTGTCGATCCTTGCGAGTTGTTGATGCCGGGCCGGTCGGCCCGCTGGGCCAGCCTCGCTCTCACCCGTGCCGCAGCAGACAGCAAAACTGCAGCAACTTTTGGAGCCATGACAGTGTTGCCACAGGTGCTGGTCTGGATGGTCTCAACGGTCTTTGACAGGTAAGCGCAACCCTCACACTTTAATTGGGTTATTAAGGGTGGTCTTAGAGCAATTCTCAAGACTGCCCAACCGATGATTGAATAGAGGGTGGTTATTTGTTTCACAGCCGGGGTGGGTAGTTCCATGCGGCTCTCACGCATTCCGTTATCGCTTCCATTTCAATGGTTGCTCTAAGCCTTAGTTTATTTGGTCATCGATGGAGTCGGTGCTCTCGCTGCATGACATGTCGGGAGCTTTGAAGCGTATGCACTGAGATCAGTGACAGATCACCATCTTGCCTCTGCAGAAGTGGAGGGATGGTTCCAATGTGCAGAGCTTGAAGGTGATATGGTGCCTTTCTATACTCCGCAGCAAATAAAAGGGACAACTGTATTATCAACAATGATGGCATTTCAGATGTGACTAGGGATGTTATAAATGTAGTCAATAAATATGTCATGAGTGATTTAATATGCAAGGGTAAAAGAAGTGCATGGCGAGGGCTCAGGTTATAATCACTTTAGGGTACGAGTTACAGTTACTTGATATAAGTGTAACTAATGAATTTCTGTAGTTTTGTCAGTATCAAATGGTATGTTTTACTTGACATTTTCACCGAACTATAACATCCCCTTAACCTTTGTTTTTTTCAGTGAATTTCTAAGGATTTTTTTAAATGTAAAGGTCGATATTCTTACCATTACTAACTTTAATATCACTTTAACCTCTGCTTTTTTTCAGGTAATTTCAAGGTTTTTCTTCAATGTAAAGTAAAATGTTCATTGTAATATAGAACAGGGGGACTGGATGCAGGTTCTGGCCAGGCATTGGCTATTGTGCTACCCCTCTACAAGCTCACTGTCCCTGCTGCATCCTCCTTGCCCCCCATTGTCCAAGTTCACACCTCTGCCCCTTCGTCCGTCCCTGTGTGACCATTGTTCTGCCACTGCCCTTCCCACCTGCCCTGTACAGTTAACCTGCTGCCTGCCCAACTGCCTCCCTACCCTCTCTTGTCCATGCATCTTCCCTCTCCCTCCTGCCCTGCATGGTCTGAAGTGCTGCTACTGCCATCCAGTTAACTTGATATCCCAGCCCACTCCTCCTGCCCTCCGTTGCTCGAGTCTCTGCCCCTATAAGTGCCCTCCTGCTTAACCTCCATGCCTTAGCTTTCTGCCCCTACCCTTTTCCCCCTTCCCTTCAATGTCTGTGTGCATGCTCCTTGTCCCCTCCTTTTGCCCAACATGTATGCACCTGCCACTGCCCTTCCTGCCTACTCTGAGTGTTTTGTTGAGCTGCCACTGCCCCTCCCTTCTGCCCAGCATGGTCAGATGGCTTCCCGCGGTCCCTGCCCCACCACGCTGCCTTTCATTGTCTGAGTTATATGCTCTTATGACCTCCCCCCTTCTTCATGGTCCATTTTGCTGCCATTCCCTTCTGCCCTGCATTTTCTGTTGTGCTTCTACTGCTCCTGTTGTGAATCCCCTTCCCCTTCCCCTGCCCTCGCTTGTCTGTTACCAGCGCCTACCATCCCCTTTGCCCTCCAAGGTCCTTTGTGCCTTTTCCCTCCCCCTCCCACCTTCCCACCATGTCCGTTGTGCTGCCACTAACCCTCCCACTTGCCAAGCAGGGTCTTTTGTGCTGCCAGTGCCACTCCCACCTGCCCAGTGAGGTCAGTTTGCTGCCCCATGTCCCTCCCACCTTCCCTCCATTGTCTGTGTGTATGCCATTATAGTGTCCTTGTTGCCCTCCATGGTGTGTTGTGCTTCCAGTGCCCATCCTGCCTGCCCAATAAGTATACAAAACAGTGATGAATGGAATGCTTGAATTAATTTCAGCCCCTGGTAATCCCTCGGGCTTCATCCCAATCCATTGCTATTTTGCAGACCATGCCACCTCAGTTAGGAACCAGCTATATGCAAATCAGTCTTGCCCCTTCTCCAATAGGAACAGTCCAGTCTGAACTGCCAATTGAGGTCCTCCCTTAACTGGAACAAAAGCAACTCAGGATTGGTGTGCCCTACTTTTGGACTCATCAGCTCTGTGCAGCTTGGTTCCAGTGACAGTCAGGACAGGATTCATGCTCTGCATGGTCAGCTTACTGCTCCTGCCCTTTCCCCTTTCCCCTTGCCCTCTGTTTTCCATGTGTGGGTCCCTATCCCCTCACTCCTGCCTTCCATGGTCTGTTGGTGTGCACCTGCCCCCTCCCTCTTTATGGTCTGTTGTGCGGAACTGCCCCTCCTGTCTGTCGGGCAAAGTCAGCTTGCTGCCCTAGCCCCTTTACCCTCTGCTGTCCATGTGCATGCCCTGTCCCCTCCCTAATGCTTTCATGGTACATTGTGCTGCACTACCAACCTGCTTGCCCTGCTTGTTGTATTGTGCTGCTGCAACCCCAGGCACCAGCCCTGTAAGGTCAGTTTGATGCAACTACCCACCTCCCACCTGCCCTCTATTGTCTCCTACCTGAATTTGGTCTGTAGGCATGTATGGTTGTACTGCCACTGCCTCTGCTCTAAGTGGTCTGTTGTACTGCCACAGCCTCTCCTGCCTGTCCTGGATGGTTGCTTTGTAGCCCCTGTCTCCCTTGCCCCTGCCCTCCATGGGCCATTGTGCTGCCGTTGCTCTTCCCGCCTGGCCAATGCCTCCTACTCCCCACAGTCAATTGTCCGAGTCCATGCCCTGATCTCTGCCTCCCCACCGTGTTCCAGCAAATAAATAGATTGCTAACATTCTATATTTATTACAAACGTCTGTTACGCCTGAAGTCATCTTAATATAAACAAAACTGTAATACCTATAGCATTTCCTTTTGTAAATATGAAAACGAGGGAGTCTTTTTTACCATAGAAATTATGGTTTGTGATCTAAAAAACTAAAATGAGGACACACTTTCTGAGTTCTCAAGTAGCAACAAAGCACTTTTAAGTTATTTGCTATCTTTATGTTTTTGTATCCAGTTCATCACTTGATTATATGTTGCACTTAGGGGAGAGGTTGTGGTGTTACAGCCATAGCTGCCAACTTTGGAACTGGGGAATCAAGTTTGAGTTTCACAGTTGGTTCAACTTCCTGTAATTTTGGGCAAATCACTTAATCTCCTCATGCCCAAAACCAAAATTAATGTGTCCTAGTGTAATGCAACTGATGCTCATGTAAAGCACTCCAATGCCTTCGGGTCAAGTCCAAACTATATAAAACTCCCCCCCCAAAAAAACAATTATACCTTTTGCACAATTCTGCTATTTTACTATACTAAGTTACATTTGGGTGATATTTGTGCTACATTTGGGCTCTTTTGTCTGTGACAGCCATCTTGGGGTACTTGTTTGTTATAAAGGTCCCTAATTTCCTCATTTACTGCAGTATCTACTGTAGATAATGCTTGCAGTTTTCTACTTTGATTCCATTAAGATGGTGTTCAGATGCTTCAGTCTGCATGTCAGAACGTTTTAATGAACTAGAAGAGCAAGATATTTGAGACCTCATTTAAAATGTTTCCTAATTTTGGTTTCTAAAGCACTAACCATAGCTTCCATGACAAAATGAACCTTCTCAATTTGTTGCTTTCTAAATGAAATGTTTTAAGTATTACCAGTTTAATTTAACCACGATAGCCTCAGGAGTGTCACAATTTTGTCTTAAGCAAGACTTTTAGCACTCTTGTTGTTCTTTAGAACACTCTGGGAGGGTGCAGGAGTGTTGCCAGATTGGGCTTTTTCAGGCACAAATGGCCGATATTTTTCCCATTTGTGCAGGGGAAAACTCCACCTGGTGGGTGTAACTTTTTGGGCTGAATTGTGCCCTATGTACGTGTTTTTTGGTGATGAGGCGGCTCCCCATGATTGTGCCTCTGCACTTAAGGTGCACACTGTGTCCTGAGCAGAGCTAGTAGCTGATTTGCTTGCTGTGCCTACCTGCCTTGGGCAAGCTGAAGCTCCTCTCTTCCACCCCAAGAATTTAGGCAGTAGCAGTAAGTGATCACCGGCTTCCACACAATCATGACAGTAGTAGTTACATTAAGGTGCGATGTCACAGTGTGCACCTAAATGCAACTACATATGTCATCGATGACACCATCCCCCAGTAGTGTTTGGTTACAGGGCCGTCATTCTAATTCAGCCCCCGATGACGGCCTTCCTTGAAAAGAATCTCCTCACCTGTCCAGTGTGTACTCAGTCCTCCAGTGAGCAGGGTGAATACTGCTTGGTACATGAGTAAAGTCTGGCTGCGAACCGGCCTGCGAAAGAAGGTCTCCTCTCCTGCTTTTTGATGTCACACGTGGAGCATGAGGCCCAGCCTGAGATAAAAGATTACTAATAACTGTAAAATCCTTCTGTTGATAAATGCACCCAATGCAAAGATCTGTGTTTTGGCTAATCAAAGATTTGGCTCATCTATAATGTAGCACAGAAGGCTAATGTGCCTGCTGCAAAGCACACCTCTTATGTTTGTTCAAGTTTTTAAGTTACAGTTCTTATAGTATAGCGCAGTGAATTAAGAACTGGCATCCATGCACTTTCTGTACAATGCAAGGCATCAGTTTAAAAATCCTTGTTATTACATGGTTGCTAAAAAGGGTTCATTTGGATATTAATAAAGCCTTTCTTGTATAGCCAACTATTGCATTATGTATTACTTGTAAATTTATCAGTCGTTGTGTAATTTGTGTATGCATGTGTGATATAAAGTGCCTGACACTGTACCCTTGCCCTGGGATGTGTAGCGCTACAAAGGAAATTAAATAAAAAAGTACAAATTAAATTATTATTAGTGTATTTACTCATACAGAGAGATACATCTGACATTCTTATAGTGCATTCATATCTCACATGAAATACACTGCCACCATATTGCAGCCTTTTCGCCCCGGTCGCAAGTCGACTGGGTCGGGAATCCGGCAGACGGTCTTTCCTTTCGCCGCGGATCCCCCAGCCATAATAATATGGCGGGGGGTCTTTTCAACACGGATGGCGGGCGGATTGCCCCCACTGGGCCGGCAGTGACCACCGCCGGCCCGGCGAGTGCAATCCGCCCGCCATCCTAATGGGGCCCTGTGTAACCTCTCCGTTGTTTATTGTTGTATTTGTCTGTTGAACTAGAACTGAAGAAGTGGCACCTGTCTAGACGTACAAAAGGATCTTTCAATTGCTTTCTATGACTTCTCTGATGGTTGTGGGTCCTGCTGTTTTTTTTTTACATATATCTGATCAATACCTAGAGGAGAATTGAAATTGCATGAGATCTAGGGGGGCGTGGCTAGCGCCCAAGGAGAATGGTGGCATTTCCCTGACTTTACCGACTGACTCTCTCAGCGCCGGCTACGTCTTCAAAATGAATATACGAGCCCCGCTAGCAGTGGAGCTTCCATCGAAGTGAGTGCAGCACTGCTCCGCTTTTTATACACAGTCTTTATCTTTTCTTAACTCAGCGCATACCTGAGCGGCTCTGTCATTATGACCCCGCCATTATGTTATTGGAATGAGGAGCAGAGGGTGCGCTGAATGACAAGAACGTTGTTTGAGATGCTGAGCAAGGAGTTTTATCAGCAGCTTTAAGAAAATAAGTGCATTTCACTGCACCACCAGTGTTTTGTTTTGCTTACCTCTTTTTAATATATTACAGAGGCATTGAAGCCCTGTTGAGGAGAATGGCGTATTTCTGAGTTTTTTGGCGAGAGAATGACACAGTGCTGACTCCTGCTTTCATGACATTGGCTTCCACTCTTAGCCCCAATCCCTTCTGGCGATGATATTAAGCAAGGTTGCCAAGACCTCTTCTCATCCTTCATTTTTGTTACTCTTGAATTTTTTTTTTGTAACCTCATAGAGCTCCTGCACTTTTCCATACAAAGGAGATACATTCTGTCTGGTGAATCATCTGTGTCTTTACAAAAATAGTGCAACATTGTGTTCCTGGTTGGTTTTTCCCCCCCAATAATTTGCATACTCACCTGCAGCATTGTGGTGTGTCACTCCAACAACATAGGGCATACATTAACTATAAACAACTCCTTTTCTCTGTCACAACCTCATCTTATCCTTCACTGCTCTTGTATTTGGGCAAACTAGCCTTCGTTCCTCCTTTGTTGACGCCCCAACACATAATTTCACAGCACGTGTAGCGTATATATGTAACTGTTCTCAATGGATGAAGCAAATACCTTACCGCCAAAAGGCGCCTCGTCAACTCCATTCATGCAACCATCATTTCAAATAAAACGCTGAGCAAGCGACTAAAGAAGGACCCTGCTTCTCCTCCTAAACAGCCCCTGACAGTCTCTATGGGCCTCTTACTAGAAGAGATCTGGGCTCTTCGTCCATTTGTTGGCGAAACTAACTCCAAACTACAAACTTTAACAGACCTTTGGTCAGGACTAGAGGAAAGAATTACCACTGTGGAACATACCTTTGAATCTCTGAGTTCATCCAGCATCAAGGCAGAAGCTCTACAATCTCAAGTAGCATCTCTCCAGAAACAGGTCGAAAATCTTGATAACAGAAATAGACGGAACAATCTTCGTATTTATGGTCTACCAGAGGGATCGGAAGGTACAGACCCTATAACTTTCTTCAAATCAGTTCTTCCACAGATCCTTAACTTGCCAGAAGATACTCTTCTTAATATCCAACTCGCTCACAGACTGGAACCTGCACCTGCCATGTCTTCTTCCAGTGTGAGGAAACCAAGAGGGGTCATTTTGTATTTTCTGAAAAATACCGATTTGCTTAGGGTCTTATCAGCAGTCATGTCCCTTAAACAAATTTCATGGTCAGGCAACCCTTTATTCTTCTCACAGGACTATGCAAAGGCAACGTCTGACAGACGTAAAGAGTTTCTGGCTATGCAACCACATCTTCGCTCTATTGGTGCACGCTTTGGCCTTTTTCACCTGTGTCTCTTTAGAGTGACCTATAACAGCAAGACAACTACTTATGAAGATCCTATAAGACTGAAATGTTTTCTTAATTCTCGCAACGCAGAGACCATGGACACCTCCCCACCACATAATTAAGTTTGGTTCTGTTGCATCCTCTGTTTTCACACTTATGAATGGTTTTAAGAAATATTCTTCCATATCAGGGAGGGACGGGAGGGAGAGCGAGCGAGGGAGGGAAAGGGAGGGAGAGCAAGGGAGGGAGGGAAAGGGAGGCAGACGGAGGGAAACAGAGGGAGGGAACGGGAGGGAGAGGGATGGAGAGTGAGGGAGGGAGGGAAAGGGAGGGAGAGCAAGGGAGGGAGGGAAAGGGAGGGAGAGCGAGGGAGGGAGGGAAAGGGAGGGTAAGGGAGGGAAAGCGAGGGAGGGAGGGAAAGGGAGGCAGACAGAGGGAGGGAGACAGAGGGATGGAGAGAAAGGGAGGGAGGGAGGGAAAGTGAGGGAGGGAGGGAAAGGGAGGCAGACAGAGGGAGGGAGACAGAGGGAGGGAAAAGGAGGGAGAGGGAGACAGAGGGAGGCAGAGCGAGAGGGCGGGAAAGGGAGGGAGAGGAAGGGAGGGAAAGCGAGGGAGGGAGAGAAAGGGAAGGAGAGGGAGGCAGACAGAGGGAGGGAGAGGGAGGGGGAGTAAGAGGGAGGGACGGGAGGGAGAGCGAGCGAGGGAGGGAAAGGGAGGGAGAGCAAGGGAGGGAGGGAAAGGGAGGGAGAGCGAGGGAGGGAGGGAAAGGGAGGGTAAGGGAGGGAAAGCGAGGGAGGGAAGGAAAGGGAGGGAGAGAGAGGGAGGGAGACAGAGGGATGAAGAGAAAGGGAGGGAGAGCAAGGGAGGGAGGGAAAGTGAGGGAGGGAGGGAAAGGGAGGCAGATAGAGGGAGGGAGACAGAGGGAGGGAAAGGGAGGGAGAGGGAGACAGAGGGAGGCAGAGCGAGAGGGAGGGAAAGGGAGGGAGAGGAAGGAAGGGAGGGAGGGAAAGCGAGGGATGGAGAGAAAGGGAAGGAGAGGGAGGCCGACAGAGGGAGGGAGACAGAGGGAGGGAGACAGAGGGAGGGAGAGTAAGAGGGAGGGAACGGGAGGGAGAGCGAGGGAGGGAGGGAAAGGGAGGAAAAGGAAGGGAGAGTGAGGGAGGGAGGGAAAGGGAGGGAGAGCGAGGGAGAGAGGGGGAGAAAGGGAAAGGGAGGGTGAGGGAGGGAGAGCGAGGGAGGAAGAGAAAGGGAGGCAGACAGAGTGAGGGAGGGAGATGGAGGGAGGGAAAGGGAGGGAGGGAAAGGGAGGGAGAGTGAGGGAGGGAGGAAAAGGGAGGGAGAGCGAGGGAAAAAGGAAAAGGGAGGGTGAGGGAGGGAGAGCGAGGGAGGAAGGGATAGGGAGGCAGACGGGGAGGGAGACAGAGGGAGGGAGAGGGAGACAGTGGGAGGGAAAAGGAGGGAGAGGGAGGGAGACAGAGGGAGGGAAAGGGGGGAGAGGGAGGGAGAGCGAGAGAGGGAGGGAGGGCGAGGGAGGGGAAGGGAGGGAGAGGGAGGGAGGGAGGGAAAGGGAGGTAGACATAGGAAGGGAGACAAAGGGAGGGAAAGGAAGGGAGTGGGAGGAGGGAGGGAAAGGGAGGGAGGCAAAGGAAGAGCGAGGGAGGGAGGGAAAGGGTGGGAGAGCGAGGGAGGGAAAGCAAGGGAGGGATGGAATGGGAGGGAGAAGGAGGGAGGGACAGGCAGGGAGAGGGAGGAGAGAAAGGGTGGGATAGAGCGGAGGAGCCATCAGCAGACCTATTCATCGAGGACCTGATTACCAATCACCTGAAACCAACTGGGCTGTCCAACTTTTTTTTTATTGGAAAGAGCGCACCCCGTTGCAAGCGGAAGACCGAGCCCAGGAGCCCCCCCAAGGCCTAGTATTGCTAGGATTTTCAACTACAGGAATGTGGACGTTATACTCC
This sequence comes from Lissotriton vulgaris, assembly GCF_964263255.1. NCBI lineage: Eukaryota > Metazoa > Chordata > Amphibia > Caudata > Salamandridae > Lissotriton > Lissotriton vulgaris. The sequence goes on from NW_028244060.1 coordinate 143,115, forward strand.
AGGC